>NW_027648838.1:0-54000 GCF_965637545.1 Phallusia mammillata
CGAAATTACAGCACCCCGCTTTGACATAAAACTGTTGTCGACAAATGCTAACAGCAGTGTAATAGAACACTGGAAACTTCAAGAGCATATGAAAGACATATTTTACTTATTAAAGATATGCGTTGAAATATATATAGATGTTTTCATCAAGTTTGTTCCATCGCGTTGATGTACTTTCGCAATTACCTTCTTTTTGTGTCTTTTTCGTGTCTTCGTCTTCAAGCAGTCATGTGCTTATTTTCATCACTTGCAATAAAGCAAAATATTAAACTAGTGCACATCATTTTTCTGATTTCAGACATTCTTGCACAAAACTTTGAGGTTTCTCAAGGAATCTGTTAAAACCAGAAAAAGCATGTTAGTAATGGATTTTTGTACTTTTTGGCGTTGAAAGCCAATTGTTTTCAACTAAAATCTCACAGATAATGCAGAAAAAATAACAAACGCTCCCCGTCGGGGAATCGAACCCCGGTCTCCCGCGTGACAGGCGGGGATACTTAAACCACTATACTAACGAGGACATGAAACATGTCGTTAATTATTGGAATGTCAATTCTAAAGAAATGTCTTTCGCAAACATAAACAAAACTTAAAACGTTAGTTAATCACTATAAGCGTACCACGCTAACTTTGAAGAGCGGACTTTTTCTAAAAAGCAGTCTTATCTCATTAAACAAAATAAATGGCTGATACGAAGTCGGATCGCAAAGTTTAAAGGCTGCACTTGAAAAACACGTTGACTTCTTAAACTTGTTTTCTGTCAAAGTTCCGTATATAATGGTTGGCTGATAGTCCACACCATCGAACTTCTTGAATAAAACAACAACTATTCGTTGAAAAGAAACAATGCAAAACAAATTGATGAATACCACCCCGGATATAGCAGTTAATCTCCTTAGCATGGTAAGTTGTACACAAGTGTTACGGCAAAGTTAACTAAATTACTTGACCACTTTCATATTGTTGTCAATCTTTGCTTTGAACAAACTGTTTTTACGAACGTAATCTTTTTTCGCAGGCTCTTGACGAAACGTTGAATGTCGAACTGGTGAGCAAAATAAAATCCAAAGAGCTTATTCCTGTCCCAGGAATCGGTTACGCAATAGGTTCGATAACAGTTTTATGTCAAAGCGGGGTGCTGTAATTTCGAAAAAGCGCTCTCGCACCGAAGTCGATGACAATAATTGCTCGCTAACTGATGAGTCTCATTCAAACTCTCATGAAAATGAAACTTTTCAATCAACGAAACAAACAAGAAAATCATTCAGCAGCCCAACTAATGGTGGACACTGTTACAGAGGAAAGGGAGCGGTGCCGCTTGCAAGGAAAACGGCTTTTAAACCTATATCAGACATTGAATCATCTTCCAAATCTACTCGTTCTTGTTCTTCCCTTGTTTCTCAAGTCCTCAGAACGCAACATGGCCTCCATTGTCGACAAATGCTAACAGCAGTGTAATAGAACACTGGAAACTTCAAGAGCATATGAAAGACATATTTTACTTATTAAAGATATGCGTTGAAATATATATAGATGTTTTCATCAAGTTTGTTCCATCGCGTTGATGTACTTTCGCAATTACCTTCTTTTTGTGTCTTTTTCGTGTCTTCGTCTTCAAGCAGTCATGTGCTTATTTTCATCACTTGCAATAAAGCAAAATATTAAACTAGTGCACATCATTTTTCTGATTTCAGACATTCTTGCACAAAACTTTGAGGTTTCTCAAGGAATCTGTTCAAACCAGAAAAAGCATGTTAGTAATGGATTTTTGTACTTTTTGGCGTTGAAAGCCAATTGTTTTCAACTAAAATCTCACAGATAATGCAGAAAAAATAACAAACGCTCCCCGTCGGGGAATCGAACCCCGGTCTCCCGCGTGACAGGCGGGGATACTTAAACCACTATACTAACGAGGACATGAAACATGTCGTTAATTATTGGAATGTCAATTCTAAAGAAATGTCTTTCGCAAACATAAACAAAACTTAAAACGTTAGTTAATCACTATAAGCGTACCACGCTAACTTTGAAGAGCGGACTTTTTCTAAAAAGCAGTCTTATCTCATTAAACAAAATAAATGGCTGATACGAAGTCGGATCGCAAAGTTTAAAGGCTGCACTTGAAAAACACGTTGACTTCTTAAACTTGTTTTCTGTCAAAGTTCCGTATATAATGGTTGGCTGATAGTCCACACCATCGAACTTCTTGAATAAAACAACAACTATTCGTTGAAAAGAAACAATGCAAAACAAATTGATGAATACCACCCCGGATATAGCAGTTAATCTCCTTAGCATGGTAAGTTGTACACAAGTGTTACGGCAAAGTTAACTAAATTACTTGACCACTTTCATATTGTTGTCAATCTTTGCTTTGAACAAACTGTTTTTACGAACGTAATCTTTTTTCGCAGGCTCTTGACGAAACGTTGAATGTCGAACTGGTGAGCAAAATAAAATCCAAAGAGCTTATTCCTGTCCCAGGAATCGGTTACGCAATAGGTTCGATAACAGTTTTGTGTCAAAGCGGGGTGCTGTAATTTCGAAAAAGCGCTCTCGCACCGAAGTCGATGACAATAATTGCTCGCTAACTGATGAGTCTCATTCAAACTCTCATGAAAATGAAACTTTTCAATCAACGAAACAAACAAGAAAATCATTCAGCAGCCCAACTAATGGTGGACACTGTTACAGAGGAAAGGGAGCGGTGCCGCTTGCAAGGAAAACGGCTTTTAAACCTATATCAGACATTGAATCATCTTCCAAATCTACTCGTTCTTGTTCTTCCCTTGTTTCTCAAGTCCTCAGAACGCAACATGGCCTCCATTGTCGACAAATGCTAACAGCAGTGTAATAGAACACTGGAAACTTCAAGAGCATATGAAAGACATATTTTACTTATTAAAGATATGCGTTGAAATATATATAGATGTTTTCATCAAGTTTGTTCCATCGCGTTGATGTACTTTCGCAATTACCTTCTTTTTTGTGTCTTTTTCGTGTCTTCGTCTTCAAGCAGTCATGTGCTTATTTTCATCACTTGCAATAAAGCAAAATATTAAACTAGTGCACATCATTTTTCTGATTTCAGACATTCTTGCACAAAACTTTGAGGTTTCTCAAGGAATCTGTTAAAACCAGAAAAAGCATGTTAGTAATGGATTTTTGTACTTTTTGGCGTTGAAAGCCAATTGTTTTCAACTAAAATCTCACAGATAATGCAGAAAAAATAACAAACGCTCCCCGTCGGGGAATCGAACCCCGGTCTCCCGCGTGACAGGCGGGGATACTTAAACCACTATACTAACGAGGACATGAAACATGTCGTTAATTATTGGAATGTCAATTCTAAAGAAATGTCTTTCGCAAACATAAACAAAACTTAAAACGTTAGTTAATCACTATAAGCGTACCACGCTAACTTTGAAGAGCGGACTTTTTCTAAAAAGCAGTCTTATCTCATTAAACAAAATAAATGGCTGATACGAAGTCGGATCGCAAAGTTTAAAGGCTGCACTTGAAAAACACGTTGACTTCTTAAACTTGTTTTCTGTCAAAGTTCCGTATATAATGGTTGGCTGATAGTCCACACCATCGAACTTCTTGAATAAAACAACAACTATTCGTTGAAAAGAAACAATGCAAAACAAATTGATGAATACCACCCCGGATATAGCAGTTAATCTCCTTAGCATGGTAAGTTGTACACAAGTGTTACGGCAAAGTCAACTAAATTACTTGACCACTTTCATATTGTTGTCAATCTTTGCTTTGAACAAACTGTTTTTACGAACGTAATCTTTTTTCGCAGGCTCTTGACGAAACGTTGAATGTCGAACTGGTGAGCAAAATAAAATCCAAAGAGCTTATTCCTGTCCCAGGAATCGGTTACGCAATAGGTTCGATAACAGTTTTATGTCAAAGCGGGGTGCTGTAATTTCGAAAAAGCGCTCTCGCACCGAAGTCGATGACAATAATTGCTCGCTAACTGATGAGTCTCATTCAAACTCTCATGAAAATGGAACCTTTCAATCAACGAAACAAACAAGAAAATCATTCAGCAGCCCATCTAATGGTGGACACTGTTACAGAGGAAAGGGAGCGGTACCGCTTGCAAGGAAAACGGCTTTTAAACCTATATCAGACATTGAATCATCTTCCAAATCTACTCGTTCTTGTTCTTCCCTTGTTTCTCAAGTCCTCAGAACGCAACATGGCCTCCATTGTCGACAAATGCTAACAGCAGTGTAATAGAACACTGGAAACTTCAAGAGCATATGAAAGACATATTTTACTTATTAAAGATATGCGTTGAAATATATATAGATGTTTTCATCAAGTTTGTTCCATCGCGTTGATGTACTTTCGCAATTACCTTCTTTTTGTGTCTTTTTCGTGTCTTCGTCTTCAAGCAGTCATGTGCTTATTTTCATCACTTGCAATAAAGCAAAATATTAAACTAGTGCACATCATTTTTCTGATTTCAGACATTCTTGCACAAAACTTTGAGGTTTCTCAAGGAATCTGTTCAAACCAGAAAAAGCATGTTAGTAATGGATTTTTGTACTTTTTGGCGTTGAAAGCCAATTGTTTTCAACTAAAATCTCACAGATAATGCAGAAAAAATAACAAACGCTCCCCGTCGGGGAATCGAACCCCGGTCTCCCGCGTGACAGGCGGGGATACTTAAACCACTATACTAACGAGGACATGAAACATGTCGTTAATTATTGGAATGTCAATTCTAAAGAAATGTCTTTCGCAAACATAAACAAAACTTAAAACGTTAGTTAATCACTATAAGCGTACCACGCTAACTTTGAAGAGCGGACTTTTTCTAAAAAGCAGTCTTATCTCATTAAACAAAATAAATGGCTGATACGAAGTCGGATCGCAAAGTTTAAAGGCTGCACTTGAAAAACACGTTGACTTCTTAAACTTGTTTTCTGTCAAAGTTCCGTATATAATGGTTGGCTGATAGTCCACACCATCGAACTTCTTGAATAAAACAACAACTATTCGTTGAAAAGAAACAATGCAAAACAAATTGATGAATACCACCCCGGATATAGCAGTTAATCTCCTTAGCATGGTAAGTTGTACACAAGTGTTACGGCAAAGTTAACTAAATTACTTGACCACTTTCATATTGTTGTCAATCTTTGCTTTGAACAAACTGTTTTTACGAACGTAATCTTTTTTCGCAGGCTCTTGACGAAACGTTGAATGTCGAACTGGTGAGCAAAATAAAATCCAAAGAGCTTATTCCTGTCCCAGGAATCGGTTACGCAATAGGTTCGATAACAGTTTTATGTCAAAGCGGGGTGCTGTAATTTCGAAAAAGCGCTCTCGCACCGAAGTCGATGACAATAATTGCTCGCTAACTGATGAGTCTCATTCAAACTCTCATGAAAATGAAACTTTTCAATCAACGAAACAAACAAGAAAATCATTCAGCAGCCCAACTAATGGTGGACACTGTTACAGAGGAAAGGGAGCGGTGCCGCTTGCAAGGAAAACGGCTTTTAAACCTATATCAGACATTGAATCATCTTCCAAATCTACTCGTTCTTGTTCTTCCCTTGTTTCTCAAGTCCTCAGAACGCAACATGGCCTCCATTGTCGACAAATGCTAACAGCAGTGTAATAGAACACTGGAAACTTCAAGAGCATATGAAAGACATATTTTACTTATTAAAGATATGCGTTGAAATATATATAGATGTTTTCATCAAGTTTGTTCCATCGCGTTGATGTACTTTCGCAATTACCTTCTTTTTGTGTCTTTTTCGTGTCTTCGTCTTCAAGCAGTCATGTGCTTATTTTCATCACTTGCAATAAAGCAAAATATTAAACTAGTGCACATCATTTTTCTGATTTCAGACATTCTTGCACAAAACTTTGAGGTTTCTCAAGGAATCTGTTCAAACCAGAAAAAGCATGTTAGTAATGGATTTTTGTACTTTTTGGCGTTGAAAGCCAATTGTTTTCAACTAAAATCTCACAGATAATGCAGAAAAAATAACAAACGCTCCCCGTCGGGGAATCGAACCCCGGTCTCCCGCGTGACAGGCGGGGATACTTAAACCACTATACTAACGAGGACATGAAACATGTCGTTAATTATTGGAATGTCAATTCTAAAGAAATGTCTTTCGCAAACATAAACAAAACTTAAAACGTTAGTTAATCACTATAAGCGTACCACGCTAACTTTGAAGAGCGGACTTTTTCTAAAAAGCAGTCTTATCTCATTAAACAAAATAAATGGCTGATACGAAGTCGGATCGCAAAGTTTAAAGGCTGCACTTGAAAAACACGTTGACTTCTTAAACTTGTTTTCTGTCAAAGTTCCGTATATAATGGTTGGCTGATAGTCCACACCATCGAACTTCTTGAATAAAACAACAACTATTCGTTGAAAAGAAACAATGCAAAACAAATTGATGAATACCACCCCGGATATAGCAGTTAATCTCCTTAGCATGGTAAGTTGTACACAAGTGTTACGGCAAAGTTAACTAAATTACTTGACCACTTTCATATTGTTGTCAATCTTTGCTTTGAACAAACTGTTTTTACGAACGTAATCTTTTTTCGCAGGCTCTTGACGAAACGTTGAATGTCGAACTGGTGAGCAAAATAAAATCCAAAGAGCTTATTCCTGTCCCAGGAATCGGTTACGCAATAGGTTCGATAACAGTTTTATGTCAAAGCGGGGTGCTGTAATTTCGAAAAAGCGCTCTCGCACCGAAGTCGATGACAATAATTGCTCGCTAACTGATGAGTCTCATTCAAACTCTCATGAAAATGAAACTTTTCAATCAACGAAACAAACAAGAAAATCATTCAGCAGCCCAACTAATGGTGGACACTGTTACAGAGGAAAGGGAGCGGTGCCGCTTGCAAGGAAAACGGCTTTTAAACCTATATCAGACATTGAATCATCTTCCAAATCTACTCGTTCTTGTTCTTCCCTTGTTTCTCAAGTCCTCAGAACGCAACATGGCCTCCATTGTCGACAAATGCTAACAGCAGTGTAATAGAACACTGGAAACTTCAAGAGCATATGAAAGACATATTTTACTTATTAAAGATATGCGTTGAAATATATATAGATGTTTTCATCAAGTTTGTTCCATCGCGTTGATGTACTTTCGCAATTACCTTCTTTTTGTGTCTTTTTCGTGTCTTCGTCTTCAAGCAGTCATGTGCTTATTTTCATCACTTGCAATAAAGCAAAATATTAAACTAGTGCACATCATTTTTCTGATTTCAGACATTCTTGCACAAAACTTTGAGGTTTCTCAAGGAATCTGTTCAAACCAGAAAAAGCATGTTAGTAATGGATTTTTGTACTTTTTGGCGTTGAAAGCCAATTGTTTTCAACTAAAATCTCACAGATAATGCAGAAAAAATAACAAACGCTCCCCGTCGGGGAATCGAACCCCGGTCTCCCGCGTGACAGGCGGGGATACTTAAACCACTATACTAACGAGGACATGAAACATGTCGTTAATTATTGGAATGTCAATTCTAAAGAAATGTCTTTCGCAAACATAAACAAAACTTAAAACGTTAGTTAATCACTATAAGCGTACCACGCTAACTTTGAAGAGCGGACTTTTTCTAAAAAGCAGTCTTATCTCATTAAACAAAATAAATGGCTGATACGAAGTCGGATCGCAAAGTTTAAAGGCTGCACTTGAAAAACACGTTGACTTCTTAAACTTGTTTTCTGTCAAAGTTCCGTATATAATGGTTGGCTGATAGTCCACACCATCGAACTTCTTGAATAAAACAACAACTATTCGTTGAAAAGAAACAATGCAAAACAAATTGATGAATACCACCCCGGATATAGCAGTTAATCTCCTTAGCATGGTAAGTTGTACACAAGTGTTACGGCAAAGTTAACTAAATTACTTGACCACTTTCATATTGTTGTCAATCTTTGCTTTGAACAAACTGTTTTTACGAACGTAATCTTTTTTCGCAGGCTCTTGACGAAACGTTGAATGTCGAACTGGTGAGCAAAATAAAATCCAAAGAGCTTATTCCTGTCCCAGGAATCGGTTACGCAATAGGTTCGATAACAGTTTTATGTCAAAGCGGGGTGCTGTAATTTCGAAAAAGCGCTCTCGCACCGAAGTCGATGACAATAATTGCTCGCTAACTGATGAGTCTCATTCAAACTCTCATGAAAATGAAACTTTTCAATCAACGAAACAAACAAGAAAATCATTCAGCAGCCCAACTAATGGTGGACACTGTTACAGAGGAAAGGGAGCGGTGCCGCTTGCAAGGAAAACGGCTTTTAAACCTATATCAGACATTGAATCATCTTCCAAATCTACTCGTTCTTGTTCTTCCCTTGTTTCTCAAGTCCTCAGAACGCAACATGGCCTCCATTGTCGACAAATGCTAACAGCAGTGTAATAGAACACTGGAAACTTCAAGAGCATATGAAAGACATATTTTACTTATTAAAGATATGCGTTGAAATATATATAGATGTTTTCATCAAGTTTGTTCCATCGCGTTGATGTACTTTCGCAATTACCTTCTTTTTTGTGTCTTTTTCGTGTCTTCGTCTTCAAGCAGTCATGTGCTTATTTTCATCACTTGCAATAAAGCAAAATATTAAACTAGTGCACATCATTTTTCTGATTTCAGACATTCTTGCACAAAACTTTGAGGTTTCTCAAGGAATCTGTTCAAACCAGAAAAAGCATGTTAGTAATGGATTTTTGTACTTTTTGGCGTTGAAAGCCAATTGTTTTCAACTAAAATCTCACAGATAATGCAGAAAAAATAACAAACGCTCCCCGTCGGGGAATCGAACCCCGGTCTCCCGCGTGACAGGCGGGGATACTTAAACCACTATACTAACGAGGACATGAAACATGTCGTTAATTATTGGAATGTCAATTCTAAAGAAATGTCTTTCGCAAACATAAACAAAACTTAAAACGTTAGTTAATCACTATAAGCGTACCACGCTAACTTTGAAGAGCGGACTTTTTCTAAAAAGCAGTCTTATCTCATTAAACAAAATAAATGGCTGATACGAAGTCGGATCGCAAAGTTTAAAGGCTGCACTTGAAAAACACGTTGACTTCTTAAACTTGTTTTCTGTCAAAGTTCCGTATATAATGGTTGGCTGATAGTCCACACCATCGAACTTCTTGAATAAAACAACAACTATTCGTTGAAAAGAAACAATGCAAAACAAATTGATGAATACCACCCCGGATATAGCAGTTAATCTCCTTAGCATGGTAAGTTGTACACAAGTGTTACGGCAAAGTCAACTAAATTACTTGACCACTTTCATATTGTTGTCAATCTTTGCTTTGAACAAACTGTTTTTACGAACGTAATCTTTTTTCGCAGGCTCTTGACGAAACGTTGAATGTCGAACTGGTGAGCAAAATAAAATCCAAAGAGCTTATTCCTGTCCCAGGAATCGGTTACGCAATAGGTTCGATAACAGTTTTATGTCAAAGCGGGGTGCTGTAATTTCGAAAAAGCGCTCTCGCACCGAAGTCGATGACAATAATTGCTCGCTAACTGATGAGTCTCATTCAAACTCTCATGAAAATGGAACCTTTCAATCAACGAAACAAACAAGAAAATCATTCAGCAGCCCATCTAATGGTGGACACTGTTACAGAGGAAAGGGAGCGGTACCGCTTGCAAGGAAAACGGCTTTTAAACCTATATCAGACATTGAATCATCTTCCAAATCTACTCGTTCTTGTTCTTCCCTTGTTTCTCAAGTCCTCAGAACGCAACATGGCCTCCATTGTCGACAAATGCTAACAGCAGTGTAATAGAACACTGGAAACTTCAAGAGCATATGAAAGACATATTTTACTTATTAAAGATATGCGTTGAAATATATATAGATGTTTTCATCAAGTTTGTTCCATCGCGTTGATGTACTTTCGCAATTACCTTCTTTTTGTGTCTTTTTCGTGTCTTCGTCTTCAAGCAGTCATGTGCTTATTTTCATCACTTGCAATAAAGCAAAATATTAAACTAGTGCACATCATTTTTCTGATTTCAGACATTCTTGCACAAAACTTTGAGGTTTCTCAAGGAATCTGTTCAAACCAGAAAAAGCATGTTAGTAATGGATTTTTGTACTTTTTGGCGTTGAAAGCCAATTGTTTTCAACTAAAATCTCACAGATAATGCAGAAAAAATAACAAACGCTCCCCGTCGGGGAATCGAACCCCGGTCTCCCGCGTGACAGGCGGGGATACTTAAACCACTATACTAACGAGGACATGAAACATGTCGTTAATTATTGGAATGTCAATTCTAAAGAAATGTCTTTCGCAAACATAAACAAAACTTAAAACGTTAGTTAATCACTATAAGCGTACCACGCTAACTTTGAAGAGCGGACTTTTTCTAAAAAGCAGTCTTATCTCATTAAACAAAATAAATGGCTGATACGAAGTCGGATCGCAAAGTTTAAAGGCTGCACTTGAAAAACACGTTGACTTCTTAAACTTGTTTTCTGTCAAAGTTCCGTATATAATGGTTGGCTGATAGTCCACACCATCGAACTTCTTGAATAAAACAACAACTATTCGTTGAAAAGAAACAATGCAAAACAAATTGATGAATACCACCCCGGATATAGCAGTTAATCTCCTTAGCATGGTAAGTTGTACACAAGTGTTACGGCAAAGTTAACTGAATTACTTGACCACTTTCATATTGTTGTCAATCTTTGCTTTGAACAAACTGTTTTTACGAACGTAATCTTTTTTCGCAGGCTCTTGACGAAACGTTGAATGTCGAACTGGTGAGCAAAATAAAATCCAAAGAGCTTATTCCTGTCCCAGGAATCGGTTACGCAATAGGTTCGATAACAGTTTTATGTCAAAGCGGGGTGCTGTAATTTCGAAAATGCGCTCTCGCACCGAAGTCGATGACAATAATTGCTCGCTAACTGATGAGTCTCATTCAAACTCTCATGAAAATGGAACCTTTCAATCAACGAAACAAACAAGAAAATCATTCAGCAGCCCATCTAATGGTGGACACTGTTACAGAGGAAAGGGAGCGGTACCGCTTGCAAGGAAAACGGCTTTTAAACCTATATCGGACATTGAATCATCTTCCAAATCTACTCGTTCTTGTTCTTCCCTTGTTTCTCAAGTCCTCAGAACGCAACATGGCCTCCATTGTCGACAAATGCTAACAGCAGTGTAATAGAACACTGGAAACTTCAAGAGCATATGAAAGACATATTTTACTTATTAAAGATATGCGTTGAAATATATATAGATGTTTTCATCAAGTTTGTTCCATCGCGTTGATGTACTTTCGCAATTACCTTCTTTTTGTGTCTTTTTCGTGTCTTCGTCTTCAAGCAGTCATGTGCTTATTTTCATCACTTGCAATAAAGCAAAATATTAAACTAGTACACATCATTTTTCTGATTTCAGACATTCTTGCACAAAACTTTGAGGTTTCTCAAGGAATCTGTTCAAACCAGAAAAAGCATGTTAGTAATGGATTTTTGTACTTTTTGGCGTTGAAAGCCAATTGTTTTCAACTAAAATCTCACAGATAATGCAGAAAAAATAACAAACGCTCCCCGTCGGGGAATCGAACCCCGGTCTCCCGCGTGACAGGCGGGGATACTTAAACCACTATACTAACGAGGACATGAAACATGTCGTTAATTATTGGAATGTCAATTCTAAAGAAATGTCTTTCGCAAACATAAACAAAACTTAAAACGTTAGTTAATCACTATAAGCGTACCACGCTAACTTTGAAGAGCGGACTTTTTCTAAAAAGCAGTCTTATCTCATTAAACAAAATAAATGGCTGATACGAAGTCGGATCGCAAAGTTTAAAGGCTGCACTTGAAAAACACGTTGACTTCTTAAACTTGTTTTCTGTCAAAGTTCCGTATATAATGGTTGGCTGATAGTCCACACCATCGAACTTCTTGAATAAAACAACAACTATTCGTTGAAAAGAAACAATGCAAAACAAATTGATGAATACCACCCCGGATATAGCAGTTAATCTCCTTAGCATGGTAAGTTGTACACAAGTGTTACGGCAAAGTTAACTAAATTACTTGACCACTTTCATATTGTTGTCAATCTTTGCTTTGAACAAACTGTTTTTACGAACGTAATCTTTTTTCGCAGGCTCTTGACGAAACGTTGAATGTCGAACTGGTGAGCAAAATAAAATCCAAAGAGCTTATTCCTGTCCCAGGAATCGGTTACGCAATAGGTTCGATAACAGTTTTGTGTCAAAGCGGGGTGCTGTAATTTCGAAAAAGCGCTCTCGCACCGAAGTCGATGACAATAATTGCTCGCTAACTGATGAGTCTCATTCAAACTCTCATGAAAATGAAACTTTTCAATCAACGAAACAAACAAGAAAATCATTCAGCAGCCCAACTAATGGTGGACACTGTTACAGAGGAAAGGGAGCGGTGCCGCTTGCAAGGAAAACGGCTTTTAAACCTATATCAGACATTGAATCATCTTCCAAATCTACTCGTTCTTGTTCTTCCCTTGTTTCTCAAGTCCTCAGAACGCAACATGGCCTCCATTGTCGACAAATGCTAACAGCAGTGTAATAGAACACTGGAAACTTCAAGAGCATATGAAAGACATATTTTACTTATTAAAGATATGCGTTGAAATATATATAGATGTTTTCATCAAGTTTGTTCCATCGCGTTGATGTACTTTCGCAATTACCTTCTTTTTTGTGTCTTTTTCGTGTCTTCGTCTTCAAGCAGTCATGTGCTTATTTTCATCACTTGCAATAAAGCAAAATATTAAACTAGTGCACATCATTTTTCTGATTTCAGACATTCTTGCACAAAACTTTGAGGTTTCTCAAGGAATCTGTTAAAACCAGAAAAAGCATGTTAGTAATGGATTTTTGTACTTTTTGGCGTTGAAAGCCAATTGTTTTCAACTAAAATCTCACAGATAATGCAGAAAAAATAACAAACGCTCCCCGTCGGGGAATCGAACCCCGGTCTCCCGCGTGACAGGCGGGGATACTTAAACCACTATACTAACGAGGACATGAAACATGTCGTTAATTATTGGAATGTCAATTCTAAAGAAATGTCTTTCGCAAACATAAACAAAACTTAAAACGTTAGTTAATCACTATAAGCGTACCACGCTAACTTTGAAGAGCGGACTTTTTCTAAAAAGCAGTCTTATCTCATTAAACAAAATAAATGGCTGATACGAAGTCGGATCGCAAAGTTTAAAGGCTGCACTTGAAAAACACGTTGACTTCTTAAACTTGTTTTCTGTCAAAGTTCCGTATATAATGGTTGGCTGATAGTCCACACCATCGAACTTCTTGAATAAAACAACAACTATTCGTTGAAAAGAAACAATGCAAAACAAATTGATGAATACCACCCCGGATATAGCAGTTAATCTCCTTAGCATGGTAAGTTGTACACAAGTGTTACGGCAAAGTCAACTAAATTACTTGACCACTTTCATATTGTTGTCAATCTTTGCTTTGAACAAACTGTTTTTACGAACGTAATCTTTTTTCGCAGGCTCTTGACGAAACGTTGAATGTCGAACTGGTGAGCAAAATAAAATCCAAAGAGCTTATTCCTGTCCCAGGAATCGGTTACGCAATAGGTTCGATAACAGTTTTATGTCAAAGCGGGGTGCTGTAATTTCGAAAAAGCGCTCTCGCACCGAAGTCGATGACAATAATTGCTCGCTAACTGATGAGTCTCATTCAAACTCTCATGAAAATGGAACCTTTCAATCAACGAAACAAACAAGAAAATCATTCAGCAGCCCATCTAATGGTGGACACTGTTACAGAGGAAAGGGAGCGGTACCGCTTGCAAGGAAAACGGCTTTTAAACCTATATCAGACATTGAATCATCTTCCAAATCTACTCGTTCTTGTTCTTCCCTTGTTTCTCAAGTCCTCAGAACGCAACATGGCCTCCATTGTCGACAAATGCTAACAGCAGTGTAATAGAACACTGGAAACTTCAAGAGCATATGAAAGACATATTTTACTTATTAAAGATATGCGTTGAAATATATATAGATGTTTTCATCAAGTTTGTTCCATCGCGTTGATGTACTTTCGCAATTACCTTCTTTTTGTGTCTTTTTCGTGTCTTCGTCTTCAAGCAGTCATGTGCTTATTTTCATCACTTGCAATAAAGCAAAATATTAAACTAGTGCACATCATTTTTCTGATTTCAGACATTCTTGCACAAAACTTTGAGGTTTCTCAAGGAATCTGTTCAAACCAGAAAAAGCATGTTAGTAATGGATTTTTGTACTTTTTGGCGTTGAAAGCCAATTGTTTTCAACTAAAATCTCACAGATAATGCAGAAAAAATAACAAACGCTCCCCGTCGGGGAATCGAACCCCGGTCTCCCGCGTGACAGGCGGGGATACTTAAACCACTATACTAACGAGGACATGAAACATGTCGTTAATTATTGGAATGTCAATTCTAAAGAAATGTCTTTCGCAAACATAAACAAAACTTAAAACGTTAGTTAATCACTATAAGCGTACCACGCTAACTTTGAAGAGCGGACTTTTTCTAAAAAGCAGTCTTATCTCATTAAACAAAATAAATGGCTGATACGAAGTCGGATCGCAAAGTTTAAAGGCTGCACTTGAAAAACACGTTGACTTCTTAAACTTGTTTTCTGTCAAAGTTCCGTATATAATGGTTGGCTGATAGTCCACACCATCGAACTTCTTGAATAAAACAACAACTATTCGTTGAAAAGAAACAATGCAAAACAAATTGATGAATACCACCCCGGATATAGCAGTTAATCTCCTTAGCATGGTAAGTTGTACACAAGTGTTACGGCAAAGTTAACTAAATTACTTGACCACTTTCATATTGTTGTCAATCTTTGCTTTGAACAAACTGTTTTTACGAACGTAATCTTTTTTCGCAGGCTCTTGACGAAACGTTGAATGTCGAACTGGTGAGCAAAATAAAATCCAAAGAGCTTATTCCTGTCCCAGGAATCGGTTACGCAATAGGTTCGATAACAGTTTTATGTCAAAGCGGGGTGCTGTAATTTCGAAAATGCGCTCTCGCACCGAAGTCGATGACAATAATTGCTCGCTAACTGATGAGTCTCATTCAAACTCTCATGAAAATGGAACCTTTCAATCAACGAAACAAACAAGAAAATCATTCAGCAGCCCATCTAATGGTGGACACTGTTACAGAGGAAAGGGAGCGGTACCGCTTGCAAGGAAAACGGCTTTTAAACCTATATCAGACATTGAATCATCTTCCAAATCTACTCGTTCTTGTTCTTCCCTTGTTTCTCAAGTCCTCAGAACGCAACATGGCCTCCATTGTCGACAAATGCTAACAGCAGTGTAATAGAACACTGGAAACTTCAAGAGCATATGAAAGACATATTATACTTATTAAAGATATGCGTTGAAATATATATAGATGTTTTCATCAAGTTTGTTCCATCGCGTTGATGTACTTTCGCAATTACCTTCTTTTTGTGTCTTTTTCGTGTCTTCGTCTTCAAGCAGTCATGTGCTTATTTTCATCACTTGCAATAAAGCAAAATATTAAACTAGTGCACATCATTTTTCTGATTTCAGACATTCTTGCACAAAACTTTGAGGTTTCTCAAGGAATCTGTTCAAACCAGAAAAAGCATGTTAGTAATGGATTTTTGTACTTTTTGGCGTTGAAAGCCAATTGTTTTCAACTAAAATCTCACAGATAATGCAGAAAAAATAACAAACGCTCCCCGTCGGGGAATCGAACCCCGGTCTCCCGCGTGACAGGCGGGGATACTTAAACCACTATACTAACGAGGACATGAAACATGTCGTTAATTATTGGAATGTCAATTCTAAAGAAATGTCTTTCGCAAACATAAACAAAACTTAAAACGTTAGTTAATCACTATAAGCGTACCACGCTAACTTTGAAGAGCGGACTTTTTCTAAAAAGCAGTCTTATCTCATTAAACAAAATAAATGGCTGATACGAAGTCGGATCGCAAAGTTTAAAGGCTGCACTTGAAAAACACGTTGACTTCTTAAACTTGTTTTCTGTCAAAGTTCCGTATATAATGGTTGGCTGATAGTCCACACCATCGAACTTCTTGAATAAAACAACAACTATTCGTTGAAAAGAAACAATGCAAAACAATTTGATGAATACCACCCCGGATGTAGCAGTTTATCTCCTTAGCATGGTAAGTTGTACACAAGTGTTACGGCAAAATTAACTAAATTACTTGACCACTTTCATATTGTTGTCAATCTTAACTTTGAACAAACTGTTTTTACGAACGTAATCTTTTTTCGCAGGCTCTTGACGAAACGTTAAAGGTCGAACTGGTGAGCAAAAGAAAAATCCAAAGAGCTTATTCCTGTCCCAGGAATCGGTTACGCAATAGGTTCGATAACAGTTTTGTGTCAAAGCGGGGTGCTGTAATTTCGAAAAAGCGCTCTCGCACCGAAGACGATGACGATAATTGCTCGCTAACTGATGAGTCTCATTTAAACTCTCATGAAAATGAAACCTTTCAATCAACGAAACGAGCAAGAAAATCATTCAGCAGCCCAACTAATGTTGTTCACTGTTACATAGGAAAGGCAGCGGTACCGCTTGCAAGAAAAACGGCTTTTAAACCTATATCGGACATTGAATCATCTTCCAAATCTACTCGTTCTTGTTCTTCCCTTGTTTCTCAAGTCCTCAGAACGCAACATGGCCGCCATTGTCGACAAATGCTAACAGCAGTGTAATAGAACACTGGTAACTTCAAGAGCATATGAAAGACATATTTTACTTATTAAAGATATGCGTTGAAATATATATAGATGTTTTCATCAAGTTTGTTCCATCGCGTTGATGTACTTTCGCAATTACCTTCTTTTTGTGGCTTTTTCGTGTCTTCGTCTTCAAGCAGTCATGTGCTTATTTTCATCACTTGCAATAAAGCAAAATATTAAACTAGTGCACATCATTTTTCTGATTTCAGACATTGTTGCACAAAACTTTGAGGTTTCTCAAGGAATCTGTTCAAACCAGAAAAAGCATGTTAGTAATGCATTTTTGTACTTTTTTGGCGTTGAAAGTCAACTGTTGTCAACTAAAATCTCACAGATAATGCAGAAAAAATAACAAACGCTCCCCGTCGGGGAATCGAACCCCGGTCTCCCGCGTGACAGGCGGGGATACTTACCCCTATACTAACGAGGACATGAAACATGTTGTTAATTATTGGAATGTCAATTCTGAAGAAATGTTTTTCGCAAACATAAACAAAACTTAAAACGTTAGTTAATCACTATAAGCGTACCACGCTAACTTTGAAGAGCGGACTTTTTCTGATAAGCAGTCTTATCTCATTAAACAAAATAAATGTCCGATACGAAGTCGAAACGCAAAGTTTAAACGCGGCACTTGAAAAACACGTTGACTTCTTAAACTTTTTTTCTGGCAAAGTTACGTATATAATGGTTGGCTGATAGTCCACACCATCGAACTTCTTGAATAAAACAACAACTATTTGTTGAAAAGAAACAATGCAAAACAATTTGATGAATACCACCCCGGATGTAGCAGTTTATCTCCTTAGCATGGTAAGTTGTACACAAGTGTTACGGCAAAATTAACTAAATTACTTGACCACTTTCATATTGTTGTCAATCTTAACTTTGAACAAACTGTTTTTACGAACGTAATCTTTTTTCGCAGGCTCTTGATGAAACGTTGAAGGTCGAACTGGTGAGCAAAAGAAAATCCAAAGAGCTTATTCCTGTCCCAGGAATCGGTTACGCAATAGGTTCGATAACAGTTTTGTGTCAAAGCGGGGTGCTGTAATTTCGAAAAAGCGCTCTCGCACCGAAGACGATGACGATAATTGCTCGCTAACTGATGAGTCTCATTTAAACTCTCATGAAAATGAAACCTTTCAATCAACGAAACGAGCAAGAAAATCATTCAGCAGCCCAACTAATGTTGGTCACTGTTACATAGGAAAGGCAGCGGTACCGCTTGCAAGAAAAACGGCTTTTAAACCTATATCGGACATTGAATCATCTTCCAAATCTACTCGTTCTTGTTCTTCCCTTGTTTCTCAAGTCCTCAGAACGCAACATGGCCGCCATTGTCGACAAATGCTAACAGCAGTGTAATAGAACACTGGTAACTTCAAGAGCATATGAAAGACATATTTTACTTATTAAAGATATGCGTTGAAATATATATAGATGTTTTCATCAAGTTTGTTCCATCGCGTTGATGTACTTTCGCAATTACCTTCTTTTTGTGTCTTTTTCGTGTCTTCGTCTTCAAGCAGTCATGTGCTTATTTTCATCACTTGCAATAAAGCAAAATATTAAACTAGTGCACATCATTTTTCTGATTTCAGACATTGTTGCACAAAACTTTGAGGTTTCTCAAGGAATCTGTTCAAACCAGAAAAAGCATGTTAGTAATGGATTTTTGTACTTTTTTGGCGTTGAAAGTCAACTGTTGTCAACTAAAATCTCACAGATAATGCAGAAAAAATAACAAACGCTCCCCGTCGGGGAATCGAACCCCGGTCTCCCGCGTGACAGGCGGGGATACTTACCCCTATACTAACGAGGACATGAAACATGTTGTTAATTATTGGAATGTCAATTCTGAAGAAATGTTTTTCGCAAACATAAACAAAACTTAAAACGTTAGTTAATCACTATAAGCGTACCACGCTAACTTTGAAGAGCGGACTTTTTCTGATAAGCAGTCTTATCTCATTAAACAAAATAAATGTCCGATACGAAGTCGAAACGCAAAGTTTAAACGCGGCACTTGAAAAACACGTTGACTTCTTAAACTTTTTTTCTGTCAAAGTTACGTATATAATGGTTGGCTGATAGTCCACACCATCGAACTTCTTGAATAAAACAACAACTATTTGTTGAAAAGAAACAATGCAAAACAATTTGATGAATACCACCCCGGATGTAGCAGTTTATCTCCTTAGCATGGTAAGTTGTACACAAGTGTTACGGCAAAATTAACTAAATTACTTGACCACTTTCATATTGTTGTCAATCTTAACTTTGAACAAACTGTTTTTACGAACGTAATCTTTTTTCGCAGGCTCTTGATGAAACGTTGAAGGTCGAACTGGTGAGCAAAATAAAATCCAAAGAGCTTATTCCTGTCCCAGGAATCGGTTACGCAATAGGTTCGATAACAGTTTTGTGTCAAAGCGGGGTGCTGTAATTTCGAAAAAGCGCTCTCGCACCGAAGACGATGACGATAATTGCTCGCTAACTGATGAGTCTCATTTAAACTCTCATGAAAATGAAACCTTTCAATCAACGAAACGAGCAAGAAAATCATTCAGCAGCCCAACTAATGTTGGTCACTGTTACATAGGAAAGGCAGCGGTACCGCTTGCAAGAAAAACGGCTTTTAAACCTATATCGGACATTGAATCATCTTCCAAATCTACTCGTTCTTGTTCTTCCCTTGTTTCTCAAGTCCTCAGAACGCAACATGGCCGCCATTGTCGACAAATGCTAACAGCAGTGTAATAGAACACTGGTAACTTCAAGAGCATATGAAAGACATATTTTACTTATTAAAGATATGCGTTGAAATATATATAGATGTTTTCATCAAGTTTGTTCCATCGCGTTGATGTACTTTCGCAATTACCTTCTTTTTGTGTCTTTTTCGTGTCTTCGTCTTCAAGCAGTCATGTGCTTATTTTCATCACTTGCAATAAAGCAAAATATTAAACTAGTGCACATCATTTTTCTGATTTCAGACATTGTTGCACAAAACTTTGAGGTTTCTCAAGGAATCTGTTCAAACCAGAAAAAGCATGTTAGTAATGGATTTTTGTACTTTTTTGGCGTTGAAAGTCAACTGTTGTCAACTAAAATCTCACAGATAATGCAGAAAAAATACCAAACGCTCCCCGTCGGGGAATCGAACCCCGGTCTCCCGCGTGACAGGCGGGGATACTTACCACTATACTAATGAGCAGTGTTTCATACCGGAACGGAACGGAACGTTATACCGGAACGAAATAAATAATTTTTGGCTCAAATACCGGAACGAAATACCGAAATAAAAAATATTCAAAATATCGGAACGGAACGAAATACCGTTATTTTTTATTACGGTATTTCGTTCTGGACATTTGACATGTAACAACTGCCAAATATTTTGTGCCGTTAGGCTAAGCAAGTCTATGATAAAAATTGAAGATGCTACAATTTACATCCGTTTGACCATCATTGACAAATTTTATGTGACGTAACAACCACCGACAATAATTCTTGTGTGTTGCAACTTTCTTTCTTTTTTCGCTTAATAGTTGCAAAGACCATAAAGAAATGTTCTTTTGTTAAGACCGAAATACCGAAAAATACCGTTATAAATTTATTTCGGTCAGACCGGAACGAAATGAAAATATCGGTCTGGAACGAAATAACGAAATAAATGATTTGCTCAGAACGAATAACGTTATTTGGTTTCGTTACGTTCCGGTATGAAACACTGCTAATGAGGACATGAAACATGTTGTTAATTATTGGAATGTCAATTCTGAAGAAATGTCTTTCGCAAACATAAACAAAACTTAAAACGTTAGTTAATCACTATAAGCGTACCACGCTAACTTTGAAGAGCGGACTTTTTCTAAAAAGCAGTCTTATCTCATTAAACAAAATAAATGGCTGATACGAAGTCGGATCGCAAAGTTTAAAGGCTGCACTTGAAAAACACGTTGACTTCTTAAACTTGTTTTCTGTCAAAGTTCCGTATATAATGGTTGGCTGATAGTCCACACCATCGAACTTCTTGAATAAAACAACAACTATTCGTTGAAAAGAAACAATGCAAAACAATTTGATGAATACCACCCCGGATGTAGCAGTTTATCTCCTTAGCATGGTAAGTTGTACACAAGTGTTACGGCAAAATTAACTAAATTACTTGACCACTTTCATATTGTTGTCAATCTTAACTTTGAACAAACTGTTTTTACGAACGTAATCTTTTTTCGCAGGCTCTTGACGAAACGTTAAAGGTCGAACTGGTGAGCAAAAGAAAAATCCAAAGAGCTTATTCCTGTCCCAGGAATCGGTTACGCAATAGGTTCGATAACAGTTTTGTGTCAAAGCGGGGTGCTGTAATTTCGAAAAAGCGCTCTCGCACCGAAGACGATGACGATAATTGCTCGCTAACTGATGAGTCTCATTTAAACTCTCATGAAAATGAAACCTTTCAATCAACGAAACGAGCAAGAAAATCATTCAGCAGCCCAACTAATGTTGTTCACTGTTACATAGGAAAGGCAGCGGTACCGCTTGCAAGAAAAACGGCTTTTAAACCTATATCGGACATTGAATCATCTTCCAAATCTACTCGTTCTTGTTCTTCCCTTGTTTCTCAAGTCCTCAGAACGCAACATGGCCGCCATTGTCGACAAATGCTAACAGCAGTGTAATAGAACACTGGTAACTTCAAGAGCATATGAAAGACATATTTTACTTATTAAAGATATGCGTTGAAATATATATAGATGTTTTCATCAAGTTTGTTCCATCGCGTTGATGTACTTTCGCAATTACCTTCTTTTTGTGGCTTTTTCGTGTCTTCGTCTTCAAGCAGTCATGTGCTTATTTTCATCACTTGCAATAAAGCAAAATATTAAACTAGTGCACATCATTTTTCTGATTTCAGACATTGTTGCACAAAACTTTGAGGTTTCTCAAGGAATCTGTTCAAACCAGAAAAAGCATGTTAGTAATGCATTTTTGTACTTTTTTGGCGTTGAAAGTCAACTGTTGTCAACTAAAATCTCACAGATAATGCAGAAAAAATAACAAACGCTCCCCGTCGGGGAATCGAACCCCGGTCTCCCGCGTGACAGGCGGGGATACTTACCCCTATACTAACGAGGACATGAAACATGTTGTTAATTATTGGAATGTCAATTCTGAAGAAATGTTTTTCGCAAACATAAACAAAACTTAAAACGTTAGTTAATCACTATAAGCGTACCACGCTAACTTTGAAGAGCGGACTTTTTCTGATAAGCAGTCTTATCTCATTAAACAAAATAAATGTCCGATACGAAGTCGAAACGCAAAGTTTAAACGCGGCACTTGAAAAACACGTTGACTTCTTAAACTTTTTTTCTGGCAAAGTTACGTATATAATGGTTGGCTGATAGTCCACACCATCGAACTTCTTGAATAAAACAACAACTATTTGTTGAAAAGAAACAATGCAAAACAATTTGATGAATACCACCCCGGATGTAGCAGTTTATCTCCTTAGCATGGTAAGTTGTACACAAGTGTTACGGCAAAATTAACTAAATTACTTGACCACTTTCATATTGTTGTCAATCTTAACTTTGAACAAACTGTTTTTACGAACGTAATCTTTTTTCGCAGGCTCTTGATGAAACGTTGAAGGTCGAACTGGTGAGCAAAAGAAAATCCAAAGAGCTTATTCCTGTCCCAGGAATCGGTTACGCAATAGGTTCGATAACAGTTTTGTGTCAAAGCGGGGTGCTGTAATTTCGAAAAAGCGCTCTCGCACCGAAGACGATGACGATAATTGCTCGCTAACTGATGAGTCTCATTTAAACTCTCATGAAAATGAAACCTTTCAATCAACGAAACGAGCAAGAAAATCATTCAGCAGCCCAACTAATGTTGGTCACTGTTACATAGGAAAGGCAGCGGTACCGCTTGCAAGAAAAACGGCTTTTAAACCTATATCGGACATTGAATCATCTTCCAAATCTACTCGTTCTTGTTCTTCCCTTGTTTCTCAAGTCCTCAGAACGCAACATGGCCGCCATTGTCGACAAATGCTAACAGCAGTGTAATAGAACACTGGTAACTTCAAGAGCATATGAAAGACATATTTTACTTATTAAAGATATGCGTTGAAATATATATAGATGTTTTCATCAAGTTTGTTCCATCGCGTTGATGTACTTTCGCAATTACCTTCTTTTTGTGTCTTTTTCGTGTCTTCGTCTTCAAGCAGTCATGTGCTTATTTTCATCACTTGCAATAAAGCAAAATATTAAACTAGTGCACATCATTTTTCTGATTTCAGACATTGTTGCACAAAACTTTGAGGTTTCTCAAGGAATCTGTTCAAACCAGAAAAAGCATGTTAGTAATGGATTTTTGTACTTTTTTGGCGTTGAAAGTCAACTGTTGTCAACTAAAATCTCACAGATAATGCAGAAAAAATAACAAACGCTCCCCGTCGGGGAATCGAACCCCGGTCTCCCGCGTGACAGGCGGGGATACTTACCCCTATACTAACGAGGACATGAAACATGTTGTTAATTATTGGAATGTCAATTCTGAAGAAATGTTTTTCGCAAACATAAACAAAACTTAAAACGTTAGTTAATCACTATAAGCGTACCACGCTAACTTTGAAGAGCGGACTTTTTCTGATAAGCAGTCTTATCTCATTAAACAAAATAAATGTCCGATACGAAGTCGAAACGCAAAGTTTAAACGCGGCACTTGAAAAACACGTTGACTTCTTAAACTTTTTTTCTGTCAAAGTTACGTATATAATGGTTGGCTGATAGTCCACACCATCGAACTTCTTGAATAAAACAACAACTATTTGTTGAAAAGAAACAATGCAAAACAATTTGATGAATACCACCCCGGATGTAGCAGTTTATCTCCTTAGCATGGTAAGTTGTACACAAGTGTTACGGCAAAATTAACTAAATTACTTGACCACTTTCATATTGTTGTCAATCTTAACTTTGAACAAACTGTTTTTACGAACGTAATCTTTTTTCGCAGGCTCTTGATGAAACGTTGAAGGTCGAACTGGTGAGCAAAATAAAATCCAAAGAGCTTATTCCTGTCCCAGGAATCGGTTACGCAATAGGTTCGATAACAGTTTTGTGTCAAAGCGGGGTGCTGTAATTTCGAAAAAGCGCTCTCGCACCGAAGACGATGACGATAATTGCTCGCTAACTGATGAGTCTCATTTAAACTCTCATGAAAATGAAACCTTTCAATCAACGAAACGAGCAAGAAAATCATTCAGCAGCCCAACTAATGTTGGTCACTGTTACATAGGAAAGGCAGCGGTACCGCTTGCAAGAAAAACGGCTTTTAAACCTATATCGGACATTGAATCATCTTCCAAATCTACTCGTTCTTGTTCTTCCCTTGTTTCTCAAGTCCTCAGAACGCAACATGGCCGCCATTGTCGACAAATGCTAACAGCAGTGTAATAGAACACTGGTAACTTCAAGAGCATATGAAAGACATATTTTACTTATTAAAGATATGCGTTGAAATATATATAGATGTTTTCATCAAGTTTGTTCCATCGCGTTGATGTACTTTCGCAATTACCTTCTTTTTGTGTCTTTTTCGTGTCTTCGTCTTCAAGCAGTCATGTGCTTATTTTCATCACTTGCAATAAAGCAAAATATTAAACTAGTGCACATCATTTTTCTGATTTCAGACATTGTTGCACAAAACTTTGAGGTTTCTCAAGGAATCTGTTCAAACCAGAAAAAGCATGTTAGTAATGGATTTTTGTACTTTTTTGGCGTTGAAAGTCAACTGTTGTCAACTAAAATCTCACAGATAATGCAGAAAAAATACCAAACGCTCCCCGTCGGGGAATCGAACCCCGGTCTCCCGCGTGACAGGCGGGGATACTTACCACTATACTAATGAGCAGTGTTTCATACCGGAACGGAACGGAACGTTATACCGGAACGAAATAAATAATTTTTGGCTCAAATACCGGAACGAAATACCGAAATAAAAAATATTCAAAATATCGGAACGGAACGAAATACCGTTATTTTTTATTACGGTATTTCGTTCTGGACATTTGACATGTAACAACTGCCAAATATTTTGTGCCGTTAGGCTAAGCAAGTCTATGATAAAAATTGAAGATGCTACAATTTACATCCGTTTGACCATCATTGACAAATTTTATGTGACGTAACAACCACCGACAATAATTCTTGTGTGTTGCAACTTTCTTTCTTTTTTCGCTTAATAGTTGCAAAGACCATAAAGAAATGTTCTTTTGTTAAGACCGAAATACCGAAAAATACCGTTATAAATTTATTTCGGTCAGACCGGAACGAAATGAAAATATCGGTCTGGAACGAAATAACGAAATAAATGATTTGCTCAGAACGAATAACGTTATTTGGTTTCGTTACGTTCCGGTATGAAACACTGCTAATGAGGACATGAAACATGTTGTTAATTATTGGAATGTCAATTCTGAAGAAATGTTTTTCGCAAACATAAACAAAACTTAAAACGTTAGTTAATCACTATAAGCGTACCACGCTAACTTTGAAGAGCGGACTTTTTCTGATAAGCAGTCTTATCTCATTAAACAAAATAAATGTCCGATACGAAGTCGAAACGCAAAGTTTAAACGCGGCACTTGAAAAACACGTTGACTTCTTACACTTTTTTTCTGGCAAAGTTACGTATATAATGGTTGGCTGATAGTCCACACCATCGAACTTCTTGAATAAAACAACAACTATTTGTTGAAAAGAAACAATGCAAAACAATTTGATGAATACCACCCCGGATGTAGCAGTTTATCTCCTTAGCATGGTAAGTTGTACACAAGTGTTACGGCAAAATTAACTAAATTACTTGACCACTTTCATATTGTTGTCAATCTTAACTTTGAACAAACTGTTTTTACGAACGTAATCTTTTTTCGCAGGCTCTTGATGAAACGTTGAAGGTCGAACTGGTGAGCAAAAGAAAATCCAAAGAGCTTATTCCTGTCCCAGGAATCGGTTACGCAATAGGTTCGATAACAGTTTTGTGTCAAAGCGGGGTGCTGTAATTTCGAAAAAGCGCTCTCGCACCGAAGACGATGACGATAATTGCTCGCTAACTGATGAGTCTCATTTAAACTCTCATGAAAATGAAACCTTTCAATCAACGAAACGAGCAAGAAAATCATTCAGCAGCCCAACTAATGTTGGTCACTGTTACATAGGAAAGGCAGCGGTACCGCTTGCAAGAAAAACGGCTTTTAAACCTATATCGGACATTGAATCATCTTCCAAATCTACTCGTTCTTGTTCTTCCCTTGTTTCTCAAGTCCTCAGAACGCAACATGGCCGCCATTGTCGACAAATGCTAACAGCAGTGTAATAGAACACTGGTAACTTCAAGAGCATATGAAAGACATATTTTACTTATTAAAGATATGCGTTGAAATATATATAGATGTTTTCATCAAGTTTGTTCCATCGCGTTGATGTACTTTCGCAATTACCTTCTTTTTGTGTCTTTTTCGTGTCTTCGTCTTCAAGCAGTCATGTGCTTATTTTCATCACTTGCAATAAAGCAAAATATTAAACTAGTGCACATCATTTTTCTGATTTCAGACATTGTTGCACAAAACTTTGAGGTTTCTCAAGGAATCTGTTCAAACCAGAAAAAGCATGTTAGTAATGGATTTTTGTACTTTTTTGGCGTTGAAAGTCAACTGTTGTCAACTAAAATCTCACAGATAATGCAGAAAAAATAACAAACGCTCCCCGTCGGGGAATCGAACCCCGGTCTCCCGCGTGACAGGCGGGGATACTTACCCCTATACTAACGAGGACATGAAACATGTTGTTAATTATTGGAATGTCAATTCTGAAGAAATGTTTTTCGCAAACATAAACAAAACTTAAAACGTTAGTTAATCACTATAAGCGTACCACGCTAACTTTGAAGAGCGGACTTTTTCTGATAAGCAGTCTTATCTCATTAAACAAAATAAATGTCCGATACGAAGTCGAAACGCAAAGTTTAAACGCGGCACTTGAAAAACACGTTGACTTCTTAAACTTTTTTTCTGTCAAAGTTACGTATATAATGGTTGGCTGATAGTCCACACCATCGAACTTCTTGAATAAAACAACAACTATTTGTTGAAAAGAAACAATGCAAAACAATTTGATGAATACCACCCCGGATGTAGCAGTTTATCTCCTTAGCATGGTAAGTTGTACACAAGTGTTACGGCAAAATTAACTAAATTACTTGACCACTTTCATATTGTTGTCAATCTTAACTTTGAACAAACTGTTTTTACGAACGTAATCTTTTTTCTCAGGCTCTTGATGAAACGTTGAAGGTCGAACTGGTGAGCAAAAGAAAAATCCAAAGAGCTTATTCCTGTCCCAGGAATCGGTTACGCAATAGGTTCGATAACAGTTTTGTGTCAAAGCGGGGTGCTGTAATTTCGAAAAAGCGCTCTCGCACCGAAGACGATGACGATAATTGCTCGCTAACTGATGAGTCTCATTTAAACTCTCATGAAAATGAAACCTTTCAATCAACGAAACGAGCAAGAAAATCATTCAGCAGCCCAACTAATGTTGGTCACTGTTACAGAGGAAAGGCAGCGGTACCGCTTGCAAGAAAAACGGCTTTTAAACCTATATCGGACATTGAATCATCTTCCAAATCTACTCGTTCTTGTTCTTCCCTTGTTTCTCAAGTCCTCAGAACGCAACATGGCCGCCATTGTCGACAAATGCTAACAGCAGTGTAATAGAACACTGGTAACTTCAAGAGCATATGAAAGACATATTTTACTTATTAAAGATATGCGTTGAAATATATATAGATGTTTTCATCAAGTTTGTTCCATCGCGTTGATGTACTTTCGCAATTACCTTCTTTTTGTGGCTTTTTCGTGTCTTCGTCTTCAAGCAGTCATGTGTTTATTTTCATCACTTGCAATAAAGCAAAATATTAAACTAGTGCACATCATTTTTCTGATTTCAGACATAGTTGCACAAAACTTTGAGGTTTCTCAAGGAATCTGTTCAAACCAAAAAAAGCATGTTAGTAATGGATTTTTGTACTTTTTTGGCGTTGAAAGTCAACTGTTGTCAACTAAAATCTCACAGATAATGCAGAAAAAATACCAAACGCTCCCCGTCGGGGAATCGAAGCCCGGTCTCCCGCGTGACAGGCGGGGATACTTACCACTATACTAACGAGGACATGAAACATGTTGTTAATTATTGGAATGTCAATTCTGAAGAAATGTTTTTCGCAAACATAAACAAAACTTAAAACGTTAGTTCATCACTATAAGCGTACCACGCTAACTTTGAAGAGCGGACTTTTTCTGATAAGCAGTCTTATCTCATTAAACAAAATAAATGTCTGATACGAAGTCGAAACGCAAAGTTTAAACGCGGCACTTGAAAAACACGTTGACTTCTTAAACTTTTTTTCTGGCAAAGTTACGTATATAATGGTTGGCTGATAGTCCACACCATCGAACTTCTTGAATAAAACAACAACTATTTGTTGAAAAGAAACAATGCAAAACAAATTGATGAATACCACCCCGGATGTAGCAGTTTATCTCCTTAGCATGGTAAGTTGTACACAAGTGTTACGGCAAAATTAACTAAATTACTTGACCACTTTCATATTGTTGTCAATCTTAACTTTGAACAAACTGTTTTTACGAACGTAATCTTTTTTCGCAGGCTCTTGATGAAACGTTAAAGGTCGAACTGGTGAGCAAAAGAAAAATCCAAAGAGCTTATTCCAGTCCCAGGAATCGGTTACGCAATAGGTTCGATAACAGTTTTGTGTCAAAGCGGGGTGCTGTAATTTCGAAAAAGCGCTCTCGCACCGAAGACGATGACAATAATTGCTCGCTAACTGATGAGTCTCATTTAAACTCTCATGAAAATGAAACCTTTCAATCAACGAAACGAGCAAGAAAATCATTCAGCAGCCCAACTAATGTTGGTCACTGTTACAGAGGAAAGGCAGCGGTACCGCTTGCAAGAAAAACGGCTTTTAAACCTATATCGGACATTGAATCATCTTCCAAATCTACTCGTTCTTGTTCTTCCCTTGTTTCTCAAGTCCTCAGAACGCAACATGGCCGCCATTGTCGACAAATGCTAACAGCAGTGTAATAGAACACTGGTAACTTCAAGAGCATATGAAAGACATATTTTACTTATTAAAGATATGCGTTGAAATATATATAGATGTTTTCATCAAGTTTGTTCCATCGCGTTGATGTACTTTCGCAATTACCTTCTTTTTGTGGCTTTTTCGTGTCTTCGTCTTCAAGCAGTCATGTGCTTATTTTCATCACTTGCAATAAAGCAAAATATTAAACTAGTGCACATCATTTTTCTGATTTCAGACATTCTTGCACAAAACTTTGAGGTTTCTCAAGGAATCTGTTCAAACCAGAAAAAGCATGTTAGTAATGGATTTTTGTACTTTTTGGCGTTGAAAGTCAACTGTTGTCAACTAAAATCTCACAGATAATGCAGAAAAAATACCAAACGCTCCCCGTCGGGGAATCGAAGCCCGGTCTCCCGCGTGACAGGCGGGGATACTTACCACTATACTAACGAGGACATGAAACATGTTGTTAATTATTGGAATGTCAATTCTGAAGAAATGTTTTTCGCAAACATAAACAAAACTTAAAACGTTAGTTAATCACTATAAGCGTACCACGCTAACTTTGAAGAGCGGACTTTTTCTGATAAGCAGTCTTATCTCATTAAACAAAATAAATGTCTGATACGAAGTCGAAACGCAAAGTTTAAACGCGGCACTTGAAAAACACGTTGACTTCTTAAACTTTTTTTCTGGCAAAGTTACGTATATAATGGTTGGCTGATAGTCCACACCATCGAACTTCTTGAATAAAACAACAACTATTTGTTGAAAAGAAACAATGCAAAACAATTTGATGAATACCACCCCGGATGTAGCAGTTTATCTCCTTAGCATGGTAAGTTGTACACAAGTGTTACGGCAAAATTAACTAAATTACTTGACCACTTTCATATTGTTGTCAATCTTAACTTTGAACAAACTGTTTTTACGAACGTAATCTTTTTTCGCAGGCTCTTGATGAAACGTTAAAGGTCGAACTGGTGAGCAAAAGAAAAATCCAAAGAGCTTATTCCAGTCCCAGGAATCGGTTACGCAATAGGTTCGATAACAGTTTTGTGTCAAAGCGGGGTGCTGTAATTTCGAAAAAGCGCTCTCGCACCGAAGACGATGACAATAATTGCTCGCTAACTGATGAGTCTCATTTAAACTCTCATGAAAATGAAACCTTTCAATCAACGAAACGAGCAAGAAAATCATTCAGCAGCCCAACTTATGTTGGTCACTGTTACAGAGGAAAGGCAGCGGTACCGCTTGCAAGAAAAACGGCTTTTAAACCTATATCGGACATTGAATCATCTTCCAAATCTACTCGTTCTTGTTCTTCCCTTGTTTCTCAAGTCCTCAGAACGCAACATGGCCGCCATTGTCGACAAATGCTAACAGCAGTGTAATAGAACACTGGTAACTTCAAGAGCATATGAAAGACATATTTTACTTATTAAAGATATGCGTTGAAATATATATAGATGTTTTCATCAAGTTTGTTCCATCGCGTTGATGTACTTTCGCAATTACCTTCTTTTTGTGGCTTTTTCGTGTCTTCGTCTTCAAGCAGTCATGTGCTTATTTTCATCACTTGCAATAAAGCAAAATATTAAACTAGTGCACATCATTTTTCTGATTTCAGACATAGTTGCACAAAACTTTGAGGTTTCTCAAGGAATCTGTTCAAACCAGAAAAAGCATGTTAGTAATGCATTTTTGTACTTTTTTGGGGTTGAAAGTCAACTGTTGTCAACTAAAATCTCACAGATAATGCAGAAAAAATACCAAACGCTCCCCGTCGGGGAATCGAAGCCCGGTCTCCCGCGTGACAGGCGGGGATACTTACCACTATACTAACGAGGACATGAAACATGTTGTTAATTATTGGAATGTCAATTCTGAAGAAATGTTTTTCGCAAACATAAACAAAACTTAAAACGTTAGTTAATCACTATAAGCGTACCACGCTAACTTTGAAGAGCGGACTTTTTCTGATAAGCAGTCTTATCTCATTAAACAAAATAAATGTCTGATACGAAGTCGAAACGCAAAGTTTAAACGCGGCACTTGAAAAACACGTTGACTTCTTAAACTTTTTTTCTGGCAAAGTTACGTATATAATGGTTGGCTGATAGTCCACACCATCGAACTTCTTGAATAAAACAACAACTATTTGTTGAAAAGAAACAATGCAAAACAATTTGATGAATACCACCCCGGATGTAGCAGTTTATCTCCTTAGCATGGTAAGTTGTACACAAGTGTTACGGCAAAATTAACTAAATTATTTGACCACTTTCATATTGTTGTCAATCTTAACTTTGAACAAACTGTTTTTACGAACGTAATCTTTTTTCTCAGGCTCTTGATGAAACGTTGAAGGTCGAACTGGTGAGCAAAAGAAAAATCCAAAGAGCTTATTCCTGTCCCAGGAATCGGTTACGCAATAGGTTCGATAACAGTTTTGTGTCAAAGCGGGGTGCTGTAATTTCGAAAAAGCGCTATCGCACCGAAGACGATGACAATAATTGCTCGCTAACTGATGAGTCTCATTTAAACTCTCATGAAAATGAAAACTTTCAATCAACATAACGAGCAAGAAAATCATTCAGCAGCCCAACTAATGTTGGTCACTGTTACAGAGGAAAGGCAGCGGTACCGCTTGCAAGAAAAACGGCTTTTAAACCTATATCGGACATTGAATCATCTTCCAAATCTACTCGTTCTTGTTCTTCCCTTGTTTCTCAAGTCCTCAGAACGCAACATGGCCGCCATTGTCGACAAATGCTAACAGCAGTGTAATAGAACACTGGTAACTTCAAGAGCATATGAAAGACATATTTTACTTATTAAAGATATGCGTTGAAATATATATAGATGTTTTCATCAAGTTTGTTCCATCGCGTTGATGTACTTTCGCAATTACCTTCTTTTTGTGGCTTTTTCGTGTCTTCGTCTTCAAGCAGTCATGTGCTTATTTTCATCACTTGCAATAAAGCAAAATATTAAACTAGTGCACATCATTTTTTTGATTTCAGACATTGTTGCACAAAACTTTGAGGTTTCTCAAGGAATCTGTTCAAACCAGAAAAAGCATGTTAGTAATGCATTTTTGTACTTTTTTGGGGTTGAAAGTCAACTGTTGTCAACTAAAATCTCACAGATAATGCAGAAAAAATACCAAACGCTCCCCGTCGGGGAATCGAACCCCGGTCTCCCGCGTGACAGGCGGGGATACTTACCACTATACTAACGAGGACATGAAACATGTTGTTAATTATTGGAATGTCAATTCTGAAGAAATGTTTTTCGCAAACATAAACAAAACTTAAAACGTTAGTTAATCACTATAAGCGTACCACGCTAACTTTGAAGAGCGGACTTTTTCTGATAAGCAGTCTTATCTCATTAAACAAAATAAATGTCTGATACGAAGTCGAAACGCAAAGTTTAAACGCGGCACTTGAAAAACACGTTGACTTCTTAAACTTTTTTTCTGGCAAAGTTACGTATATAATGGTTGGCTGATAGTCCACACCATCGAACTTCTTGAATAAAACAACAACTATTTGTTGAAAAGAAACAATGCAAAACAATTTGATGAATACCACCCCGGATGTAGCAGTTTATCTCCTTAGCATGGTAAGTTGTACACAAGTGTTACGGCAAAATTAACTAAATTATTTGACCACTTTCATATTGTTGTCAATCTTAACTTTGAACAAACTGTTTTTACGAACGTAATCTTTTTTCTCAGGCTCTTGATGAAACGTTGAAGGTCGAACTGGTGAGCAAAAGAAAAATCCAAAGAGCTTATTCCTGTCCCAGGAATCGGTTACGCAATAGGTTCGATAACAGTTTTGTGTCAAAGCGGGGTGCTGTAATTTCGAAAAAGCGCTATCGCACCGAAGACGATGACAATAATTGCTCGCTAACTGATGAGTCTCATTTAAACTCTCATGAAAATGAAAACTTTCAATCAACATAACGAGCAAGAAAATCATTCAGCAGCCCAACTAATGTTGGTCACTGTTACAGAGGAAAGGCAGCGGTACCGCTTGCAAGAAAAACGGCTTTTAAACCTATATCGGACATTGAATCATCTTCCAAATCTACTCGTTCTTGTTCTTCCCTTGTTTCTCAAGTCCTCAGAACGCAACATGGCCGCCATTGTCGACAAATGCTAACAGCAGTGTAATAGAACACTGGTAACTTCAAGAGCATATGAAAGACATATTTTACTTATTAAAGATATGCGTTGAAATATATATAGATGTTTTCATCAAGTTTGTTCCATCGCGTTGATGTACTTTCGCAATTACCTTCTTTTTGTGGCTTTTTCGTGTCTTCGTCTTCAAGCAGTCATGTGCTTATTTTCATCACTTGCAATAAAGCAAAATATTAAACTAGTGCACATCATTTTTCTGATTTCAGACATAGTTGCACAAAACTTTGAGGTTTCTCAAGGAATCTGTTCAAACCAAAAAAAGCATGTTAGTAATGGATTTTTGTACTTTTTTGGCGTTGAAAGTCAACTGTTGTCAACTAAAATCTCACAGATAATGCAGAAAAAATACCAAACGCTCCCCGTCGGGGAATCGAAGCCCGGTCTCCCGCGTGACAGGCGGGGATACTTACCACTATACTAACGAGGACATGAAACATGTTGTTAATTATTGGAATGTCAATTCTGAAGAAATGTTTTTCGCAAACATAAACAAAACTTAAAACGTTAGTTAATCACTATAAGCGTACCACGCTAACTTTGAAGAGCGGACTTTTTCTGATAAGCAGTCTTATCTCATTAAACAAAATAAATGTCTGATACGAAGTCGAAACGCAAAGTTTAAACGCGGCACTTGAAAAACACGTTGACTTCTTAAACTTTTTTTCTGTCAAAGTTACGTATATAATGGTTGGCTGAAAGTCCACACCATCGAACTTCTTGAATAAAACAACAACTATTTGTTGAAAAGAAACAATGCAAAACAAATTGATGAATACCACCCCGGATGTAGCAGTTTATCTCCTTAGCATGGTAAGTTGTACACAAGTGTTACGGCAAAATTAACTAAATTACTTGACCACTTTCATATTGTTGTCAATCTTAACTTTGAACAAACTGTTTTTACGAACGTAATCTTTTTTCGCAGGCTCTTGATGAAACGTTAAAGGTCGAACTGGTGAGCAAAAGAAAAATCCAAAGAGCTTATTCCAGTCCCAGGAATCGGTTACGCAATAGGTTCGATAACAGTTTTGTGTCAAAGCGGGGTGCTGTAATTTCGAAAAAGCGCTCTCGCACCGAAGACGATGACAATAATTGCTCGCTAACTGATGAGTCTCATTTAAACTCTCATGAAAATGAAACCTTTCAATCAACGAAACGAGCAAGAAAATCATTCAGCAGCCCAACTAATGTTGGTCACTGTTACAGAGGAAAGGCAGCGGTACCGCTTGCAAGAAAAACGGCTTTTAAACCTATATCGGACATTGAATCATCTTCCAAATCTACTCGTTCTTGTTCTTCCCTTGTTTCTCAAGTCCTCAGAACGCAACATGGCCGCCATTGTCGACAAATGCTAACAGCAGTGTAATAGAACACTGGTAACTTCAAGAGCATATGAAAGACATATTTTACTTATTAAAGATATGCGTTGAAATATATATAGATGTTTTCATCAAGTTTGTTCCATCGCGTTGATGTACTTTCGCAATTACCTTCTTTTTGTGGCTTTTTCGTGTCTTCGTCTTCAAGCAGTCATGTGCTTATTTTCATCACTTGCAATAAAGCAAAATATTAAACTAGTGCACATCATTTTTCTGATTTCAGACATAGTTGCACAAAACTTTGAGGTTTCTCAAGGAATCTGTTCAAACCAGAAAAAGCATGTTAGTAATGCATTTTTGTACTTTTTTGGCGTTGAAAGTCAACTGTTGTCAACTAAAATCTCACAGATAATGCAGAAAAAATAACAAACGCTCCCCGTCGGGGAATCGAACCCCGGTCTCCCGCGTGACAGGCGGGGATACTTACCACTATACTAACGAGGACATGAAACATGTTGTTAATTATTGGAATGTCAATTCTGAAGAAATGTTTTTCGCAAACATAAACAAAACTTAAAACGTTAGTTAATCACTATAAGCGTACCACGCTAACTTTGAAGAGCGGACTTTTTCTGATAAGCAGTCTTATCTCATTAAACAAAATAAATGTCTGATACGAAGTCGAAACGCAAAGTTTAAACGCGGCACTTGAAAAACACGTTGACTTCTTAAACTTTTTTTCTGGCAAAGTTACGTATATAATGGTTGGCTGATAGTCCACACCATCGAACTTCTTGAATAAAACAACAACTATTTGTTGAAAAGAAACAATGCAAAACAATTTGATGAATACCACCCCGGATGTAGCAGTTTATCTCCTTAGCATGGTAAGTTGTACACAAGTGTTACGGCAAAATTAACTAAATTACTTGACCACTTTCATATTGTTGTCAATCTTAACTTTGAACAAACTGTTTTTACGAACGTAATCTTTTTTCTCAGGCTCTTGATGAAACGTTGAAGGTCGAACTGGTGAGCAAAAGAAAAATCCAAAGAGCTTATTCCTGTCCCAGGAATCGGTTACGCAATAGGTTCGATAACAGTTTTGTGTCAAAGCGGGGTGCTGTAATTTCGAAAAAGCGCTCTCGCACCGAAGACGATGACGATAATTGCTCGCTAACTGATGAGTCTCATTTAAACTCTCATGAAAATGAAACCTTTCAATCAACGAAACGAGCAAGAAAATCATTCAGCAGCCCAACTAATGTTGGTCACTGTTACAGAGGAAAGGCAGCGGTACCGCTTGCAAGAAAAACGGCTTTTAAACCTATATCGGACATTGAATCATCTTCCAAATCTACTCGTTCTTGTTCTTCCCTTGTTTCTCAAGTCCTCAGAACGCAACATGGCCGCCATTGTCGACAAATGCTAACAGCAGTGTAATAGAACACTGGTAACTTCAAGAGCATATGAAAGACATATTTTACTTATTAAAGATATGCGTTGAAATATATATAGATGTTTTCATCAAGTTTGTTCCATCGCGTTGATGTACTTTCGCAATTACCTTCTTTTTGTGGCTTTTTCGTGTCTTCGTCTTCAAGCAGTCATGTGCTTAGTTTCATCACTTGCAATAAAGCAAAATATTAAACTAGTGCACATCATTTTTCTGATTTCAGACATTGTTGCACAAAACTTTGAGGTTTCTCAAGGAATCTGTTCAAACCAGAAAAAGCATGTTAGTAATGGATTTTTTTACTTTTTTGGCGTTGAAAGTCAACTGTTGTCAACTAAAATCTCACAGATAATGCAGAAAAAATACCAAACGCTCCCCGTCGGGGAATCGAACCCCGGTCTCCCGCGTGACAGGCGGGGATACTTACCACTATACTAACGAGGACATGAAACATGTTGTTAATTATTGGAATGTCAATTCTGAAGAAATGTTTTTCGCAAACATAAACAAAACTTAAAACGTTAGTTAATCACTATAAGCGTACCACGCTAACTTTGAAGAGCGGACTTTTTCTGATAAGCAGTCTTATCTCATTAAACAAAATAAATGTCTGATACGAAGTCGAAACGCAAAGTTTAAACGCGGCACTTGAAAAACACGTTGACTTCTTAAACTTTTTTTCTGGCAAAGTTACGTATATAATGGTTGGCTGAAAGTCCACACCATCGAACTTCTTGAATAAAACAACAACTATTTGTTGAAAAGAAACAATGCAAAACAAATTGATGAATACCACCCCGGATGTAGCAGTTTATCTCCTTAGCATGGTAAGTTGTACACAAGTGTTACGGCAAAATTAACTAAATTACTTGACCACTTTCATATTGTTGTCAATCTTAACTTTGAACAAACTGTTTTTACGAACGTAATCTTTTTTCGCAGGCTCTTGATGAAACGTTGAAGGTCGAACTGGTGAGCAAAAGAAAAATCCAAAGAGCTTATTCCTGTCCCAGGAATCGGTTACGCAATAGGTTCGATAACAGTTTTGTGTCAAAGCGGGGTGCTGTAATTTCGAAAAAGCGCTCTCGCACCGAAGACGATGACGATAATTGCTCGCTAACTGATGAGTCTCATTTAAACTCTCATGAAAATGAAACCTTTCAATCAACGAAACGAGCAAGAAAATCATTCAGCAGCCCAACTAATGTTGTTCACTGTTACAGAGGAAAGGCAGCGGTACCGCTTGCAAGAAAAACGGCTTTTAAACCTATATCGGACATTGAATCATCTTCCAAATCTACTCGTTCTTGTTCTTCCCTTGTTTCTCAAGTCCTCAGAACGCAACATGGCCGCCATTGTCGACAAATGCTAACAGCAGTGTAATAGAACACTGGTAACTTCAAGAGCATATGAAAGACATATTTTACTTATTAAAGATATGCGTTGAAATATATATAGATGTTTTCATCAAGTTTGTTCCATCGCGTTGATGTACTTTCGCAATTACCTTCTTTTTGTGGCTTTTTCGTGTCTTCGTCTTCAAGCAGTCATGTGCTTATTTTCATCACTTGCAATAAAGCAAAATATTAAACTAGTGCACATCATTTTTTTGATTTCAGACATTGTTGCACAAAACTTTGAGGTTTCTCAAGGAATCTGTTCAAACCAAAAAAAGCATGTTAGTAATGGATTTTTGTACTTTTTTGGCGTTGAAAGTCAACTGTTGTCAACTAAAATCTCACAGATAATGCAGAAAAAATACCAAACGCTCCCCGTCGGGGAATCGAAGCCCGGTCTCCCGCGTGACAGGCGGGGATACTTACCACTATAATAACGAGGACATGAAACATGTTGTTAATTATTGGAATGTCAATTCTGAAGAAATGTTTTTCGCAAACATAAACAAAACTTAAAACGTTAGTTAATCACTATAAGCGTACCACGCTAACTTTGAAGAGCGGACTTTTTCTGATAAGCAGTCTTATCTCATTAAACAAAATAAATGTCTGATACGAAGTCGAAACGCAAAGTTTAAACGCGGCACTTGAAAAACACGTTGACTTCTTAAACTTTTTTTCTGGCAAAGTTACGTATATAATGGTTGGCTGATAGTCCACACCATCGAACTTCTTGAATAAAACAACAACTATTTGTTGAAAAGAAACAATGCAAAACAATTTGATGAATACCACCCCGGATGTAGCAGTTTATCTCCTTAGCATGGTAAGTTGTACACAAGTGTTACGGCAAAATTAACTAAATTACTTGACCACTTTCATATTGTTGTCAATCTTAACTTTGAACAAACTGTTTTTACGAACGTAATCTTTTTTCGCAGGCTCTTGATGAAACGTTAAAGGTCGAACTGGTGAGCAAAAGAAAAATCCAAAGAGCTTATTCCAGTCCCAGGAATCGGTTACGCAATAGGTTCGATAACAGTTTTGTGTCAAAGCGGGGTGCTGTAATTTCGAAAAAGCGCTCTCGCACCGAAGACGATGACAATAATTGCTCGCTAACTGATGAGTCTCATTTAAACTCTCATGAAAATGAAACCTTTCAATCAACGAAACGAGCAAGAAAATCATTCAGCAGCCCAACTAATGTTGGTCACTGTTACAGAGGAAAGGCAGCGGTACCGCTTGCAAGAAAAACGGCTTTTAAACCTATATCGGACATTGAATCATCTTCCAAATCTACTCGTTCTTGTTCTTCCCTTGTTTCTCAAGTCCTCAGAACGCAACATGGCCGCCATTGTCGACAAATGCTAACAGCAGTGTAATAGAACACTGGTAACTTCAAGAGCATATGAAAGACATATTTTACTTATTAAAGATATGCGTTGAAATATATATAGATGTTTTCATCAAGTTTGTTCCATCGCGTTGATGTACTTTCGCAATTACCTTCTTTTTGTGGCTTTTTCGTGTCTTCGTCTTCAAGCAGTCATGTGCTTATTTTCATCACTTGCAATAAAGCAAAATATTAAACTAGTGCACATCATTTTTCTGATTTCAGACATTCTTGCACAAAACTTTGAGGTTTCTCAAGGAATCTGTTCAAACCAGAAAAAGCATGTTAGTAATGGATTTTTTTACTTTTTTGGCGTTGAAAGTCAACTGTTGTCAACTAAAATCTCACAGATAATGCAGAAAAAATACCAAACGCTCCCCGTCGGGGAATCGAACCCCGGTCTCCCGCGTGACAGGCGGGGATACTTACCACTATACTAACGAGGACATGAAACATGTTGTTAATTATTGGAATGTCAATTCTGAAGAAATGTTTTTCGCAAACATAAACAAAACTTAAAACGTTAGTTAATCACTATAAGCGTACCACGCTAACTTTGAAGAGCGGACTTTTTCTGATAAGCAGTCTTATCTCATTAAACAAAATAAATGTCTGATACGAAGTCGAAACGCAAAGTTTAAACGCGGCACTTGAAAAACACGTTGACTTCTTAAACTTTTTTTCTGGCAAAGTTACGTATATAATGGTTGGCTGAAAGTCCACACCATCGAACTTCTTGAATAAAACAACAACTATTTGTTGAAAAGAAACAATGCAAAACAAATTGATGAATACCACCCCGGATGTAGCAGTTTATCTCCTTAGCATGGTAAGTTGTACACAAGTGTTACGGCAAAATTAACTAAATTACTTGACCACTTTCATATTGTTGTCAATCTTAACTTTGAACAAACTGTTTTTACGAACGTAATCTTTTTTCGCAGGCTCTTGATGAAACGTTGAAGGTCGAACTGGTGAGCAAAAGAAAAATCCAAAGAGCTTATTCCTGTCCCAGGAATCGGTTACGCAATAGGTTCGATAACAGTTTTGTGTCAAAGCGGGGTGCTGTAATTTCGAAAAAGCGCTCTCGCACCGAAGACGATGACGATAATTGCTCGCTAACTGATGAGTCTCATTTAAACTCTCATGAAAATGAAACCTTTCAATCAACGAAACGAGCAAGAAAATCATTCAGCAGCCCAACTAATGTTGTTCACTGTTACAGAGGAAAGGCAGCGGTACCGCTTGCAAGAAAAACGGCTTTTAAACCTATATCGGACATTGAATCATCTTCCAAATCTACTCGTTCTTGTTCTTCCCTTGTTTCTCAAGTCCTCAGAACGCAACATGGCCGCCATTGTCGACAAATGCTAACAGCAGTGTAATAGAACACTGGTAACTTCAAGAGCATATGAAAGACATATTTTACTTATTAAAGATATGCGTTGAAATATATATAGATGTTTTCATCAAGTTTGTTCCATCGCGTTGATGTACTTTCGCAATTACCTTCTTTTTGTGGCTTTTTCGTGTCTTCGTCTTCAAGCAGTCATGTGCTTATTTTCATCACTTGCAATAAAGCAAAATATTAAACTAGTGCACATCATTTTTTTGATTTCAGACATTGTTGCACAAAACTTTGAGGTTTCTCAAGGAATCTGTTCAAACCAAAAAAAGCATGTTAGTAATGGATTTTTGTACTTTTTTGGCGTTGAAAGTCAACTGTTGTCAACTAAAATCTCACAGATAATGCAGAAAAAATACCAAACGCTCCCCGTCGGGGAATCGAAGCCCGGTCTCCCGCGTGACAGGCGGGGATACTTACCACTATAATAACGAGGACATGAAACATGTTGTTAATTATTGGAATGTCAATTCTGAAGAAATGTTTTTCGCAAACATAAACAAAACTTAAAACGTTAGTTAATCACTATAAGCGTACCACGCTAACTTTGAAGAGCGGACTTTTTCTGATAAGCAGTCTTATCTCATTAAACAAAATAAATGTCTGATACGAAGTCGAAACGCAAAGTTTAAACGCGGCACTTGAAAAACACGTTGACTTCTTAAACTTTTTTTCTGGCAAAGTTACGTATATAATGGTTGGCTGATAGTCCACACCATCGAACTTCTTGAATAAAACAACAACTATTTGTTGAAAAGAAACAATGCAAAACAATTTGATGAATACCACCCCGGATGTAGCAGTTTATCTCCTTAGCATGGTAAGTTGTACACAAGTGTTACGGCAAAATTAACTAAATTACTTGACCACTTTCATATTGTTGTCAATCTTAACTTTGAACAAACTGTTTTTACGAACGTAATCTTTTTTCGCAGGCTCTTGATGAAACGTTAAAGGTCGAACTGGTGAGCAAAAGAAAAATCCAAAGAGCTTATTCCAGTCCCAGGAATCGGTTACGCAATAGGTTCGATAACAGTTTTGTGTCAAAGCGGGGTGCTGTAATTTCGAAAAAGCGCTCTCGCACCGAAGACGATGACAATAATTGCTCGCTAACTGATGAGTCTCATTTAAACTCTCATGAAAATGAAACCTTTCAATCAACGAAACGAGCAAGAAAATCATTCAGCAGCCCAACTAATGTTGGTCACTGTTACAGAGGAAAGGCAGCGGTACCGCTTGCAAGAAAAACGGCTTTTAAACCTATATCGGACATTGAATCATCTTCCAAATCTACTCGTTCTTGTTCTTCCCTTGTTTCTCAAGTCCTCAGAACGCAACATGGCCGCCATTGTCGACAAATGCTAACAGCAGTGTAATAGAACACTGGTAACTTCAAGAGCATATGAAAGACATATTTTACTTATTAAAGATATGCGTTGAAATATATATAGATGTTTTCATCAAGTTTGTTCCATCGCGTTGATGTACTTTCGCAATTACCTTCTTTTTGTGGCTTTTTCGTGTCTTCGTCTTCAAGCAGTCATGTGCTTATTTTCATCACTTGCAATAAAGCAAAATATTAAACTAGTGCACATCATTTTTCTGATTTCAGACATTCTTGCACAAAACTTTGAGGTTTCTCAAGGAATCTGTTCAAACCAGAAAAAGCATGTTAGTAATGGATTTTTGTACTTTTTTGGCGTTGAAAGTCAACTGTTGTCAACTAAAATCTCACAGATAATGCAGAAAAAATACCAAACGCTCCCCGTCGGGGAATCGAAGCCCGGTCTCCCGCGTGACAGGAGGGGATACTTACCACTATACTAACGAGGACATGAAACATGTTGTTAATTATTGGAATGTCAATTCTGAAGAAATGTTTTTCGCAAACATAAACAAAACTTAAAACGTTAGTTAATCACTATAAGCGTACCACGCTAACTTTGAAGAGCGGACTTTTTCTGATAAGCAGTCTTATCTCATTAAACAAAATAAATGTCTGATACGAAGTCGAAACGCAAAGTTTAAACGCGGCACTTGAAAAACACGTTGACTTCTTAAACTTTTTTTCTGGCAAAGTTACGTATATAATGGTTGGCTGATAGTCCACACCATCGAACTTCTTGAATAAAACAACAACTATTTGTTGAAAAGAAACAATGCAAAACAATTTGATGAATACCACCCCGGATGTAGCAGTTTATCTCCTTAGCATGGTAAGTTGTACACAAGTGTTACGGCAAAATTAACTAAATTACTTGACCACTTTCATATTGTTGTCAATCTTAACTTTGAACAAACTGTTTTTACGAACGTAATCTTTTTTCGCAGGCTCTTGATGAAACGTTAAAGGTCGAACTGGTGAGCAAAAGAAAAATCCAAAGAGCTTATTCCAGTCCCAGGAATCGGTTACGCAATAGGTTCGATAACAGTTTTGTGTCAAAGCGGGGTGCTGTAATTTCGAAAAAGCGCTCTCGCACCGAAGACGATGACAATAATTGCTCGCTAACTGATGAGTCTCATTTAAACTCTCATGAAAATGAAACCTTTCAATCAACGAAACGAGCAAGAAAATCATTCAGCAGCCCAACTAATGTTGGTCACTGTTACAGAGGAAAGGCAGCGGTACCGCTTGCAAGAAAAACGGCTTTTAAACCTATATCGGACATTGAATCATCTTCCAAATCTACTCGTTCTTGTTCTTCCCTTGTTTCTCAAGTCCTCAGAACGCAACATGGCCGCCATTGTCGACAAATGCTAACAGCAGTGTAATAGAACACTGGTAACTTCAAGAGCATATGAAAGACATATTTTACTTATTAAAGATATGCGTTGAAATATATATAGATGTTTTCATCAAGTTTGTTCCATCGCGTTGATGTACTTTCGCAATTACCTTCTTTTTGTGGCTTTTTCGTGTCTTCGTCTTCAAGCAGTCATGTGCTTATTTTCATCACTTGCAATAAAGCAAAATATTAAACTAGTGCACATCATTTTTCTGATTTCAGACATAGTTGCACAAAACTTTGAGGTTTCTCAAGGAATCTGTTCAAACCAGAAAAAGCATGTTAGTAATGCATTTTTGTACTTTTTTGGCGTTGAAAGTCAACTGTTGTCAACTAAAATCTCACAGATAATGCAGAAAAAATACCAAACGCTCCCCGTCGGGGAATCGAACCCCGGTCTCCCGCGTGACAGGCGGGGATACTTACCACTATACTAACGAGGACATGAAACATGTTGTTAATTATTGGAATGTCAATTCTGAAGAAATGTTTTTCGCAAACATAAACAAAACTTAAAACGTTAGTTAATCACTATAAGCGTACCACGCTAACTTTGAAGAGCGGACTTTTTCTGATAAGCAGTCTTATCTCATTAAACAAAATAAATGTCTGATACGAAGTCGAAACGCAAAGTTTAAACGCGGCACTTGAAAAACACGTTGACTTCTTAAACTTTTTTTCTGGCAAAGTTCCGTATATAATGGTTGGCTGATAGTCCACACCATCGAACTTCTTGAATAAAACAACAACTATTTGTTGAAAAGAAACAATGCAAAACAAATTGATGAATACCACCCCGGATGTAGCAGTTTATCTCCTTAGCATGGTAAGTTGTACACAAGTGTTACGGCAAAATTAACTAAATTACTTGACCACTTTCATATTGTTGTCAATCTTAACTTTGAACAAACTGTTTTTACGAACGTAATCTTTTTTCTCAGGCTCTTGATGAAACGTTGAAGGTCGAACTGGTGAGCAAAAGAAAAATCCAAAGAGCTTATTCCTGTCCCAGGAATCGGTTACGCAATAGGTTCGATAACAGTTTTGTGTCAAAGCGGGGTGCTGTAATTTCGAAAAAGCGCTCTCGCACCGAAGACGATGACGATAATTGCTCGCTAACTGATGAGTCTCATTTAAACTCTCATGAAAATGAAACCTTTCAATCAACGAAACGAGCAAGAAAATCATTCAGCAGCCCAACTAATGTTGGTCACTGTTACAGAGGAAAGGCAGCGGTACCGCTTGCAAGAAAAACGGCTTTTAAACCTATATCGGACATTGAATCATCTTCCAAATCTACTCGTTCTTGTTCTTCCCTTGTTTCTCAAGTCCTCAGAACGCAACATGGCCGCCATTGTCGAGAAATGCTAACAGCAGTGTAATAGAACACTGGTAACTTCAAGAGCATATGAAAGACATATTTTACTTATTAAAGATATGCGTTGAAATATATATAGATGTTTTCATCAAGTTTGTTCCATCGCGTTGATGTACTTTCGCAATTACCTTCTTTTTGTGGCTTTTTCGTGTCTTCGTCTTCAAGCAGTCATGTGCTTATTTTCATCACTTGCAATAAAGCAAAATATTAAACTAGTGCACATCATTTTTTTGATTTCAGACATTGTTGCACAAAACTTTGAGGTTTCTCAAGGAATCTGTTCAAACCAGAAAAAGCATGTTAGTAATGGATTTTTGTACTTTTTTGGCGTTGAAAGTCAACTGTTGTCAACTAAAATCTCACAGATAATGCAGAAAAAATACCAAACGCTCCCCGTCGGGGAATCGAACCCCGGTCTCCCGCGTGACAGGCGGGGATACTTACCACTATACTAATGAGGACATGAAACATGTTGTTAATTATTGGAATGTCAATTATGAAGAAATGTTTTTCGCAAACATAAACAAAACTTAAAACGTTAGTTAATCACTATAAGCGTACCACGCTAACTTTGAAGAGCGGACTTTTTCTGATAAGCAGTCTTATCTCATTAAACAAAATAAATGTCTGATACGAAGTCGAAACGCAAAGTTTAAACGCGGCACTTGAAAAACACGTTGACTTCTTAAACTTTTTTTCTGGCAAAGTTACGTATATAATGGTTGGCTGATAGTCCACACCATCGAACTTCTTGAATAAAACAACAACTATTTGTTGAAAAGAAACAATGCAAAACAAATTGATGAATACCACCCCGGATGTAGCAGTTTATCTCCTTAGCATGGTAAGTTGTACACAAGTGTTACGGCAAAATTAACTAAATTACTTGACCACTTTCATATTGTTGTCAATCTTAACTTTGAACAAACTGTTTTTACGAACGTAATCTTTTTTCGCAGGCTCTTGATGAAACGTTGAAGGTCGAACTGGTGAGCAAAAGAAAAATCCAAAGAGCTTATTCCTGTCCCAGGAATCGGTTACGCAATAGGTTCGATAACAGTTTTGTGTCAAAGCGGGGTGCTGTAATTTCGAAAAAGCGCTCTCGCACCGAAGACGATGACGATAATTGCTCGCTAACTGATGAGTCTCATTTAAACTCTCATGAAAATGAAACCTTTCAATCAACGAAACGAGCAAGAAAATCATTCAGCAGCCCAACTAATGTTGTTCACTGTTACAGAGGAAAGGCAGCGGTACCGCTTGCAAGAAAAACGGCTTTTAAACCTATATCGGACATTGAATCATCTTCCAAATCTACTCGTTCTTGTTCTTCCCTTGTTTCTCAAGTCCTCAGAACGCAACATGGCCGCCATTGTCGAGAAATGCTAACAGCAGTGTAATAGAACACTGGTAACTTCAAGAGCATATGAAAGACATATTTTACTTATTAAAGATATGCGTTGAAATATATATAGATGTTTTCATCAAGTTTGTTCCATCGCGTTGATGTACTTTCGCAATTACCTTCTTTTTGTGGCTTTTTCGTGTCTTCGTCTTCAAGCAGTCATGTGCTTATTTTCATCACTTGCAATAAAGCAAAATATTAAACTAGTGCACATCATTTTTTTGATTTCAGACATTGTTGCACAAAACTTTGAGGTTTCTCAAGGAATCTGTTCAAACCAGAAAAAGCATGTTAGTAATGCATTTTTGTACTTTTTTGGGGTTGAAAGTCAACTGTTGTCAACTAAAATCTCACAGATAATGCAGAAAAAATACCAAACGCTCCCCGTCGGGGAATCGAACCCCGGTCTCCCGCGTGACAGGCGGGGATACTTACCACTATACTAACGAGGACATGAAACATGTTGTTAATTATTGGAATGTCAATTCTGAAGAAATGTTTTTCGCAAACATAAACAAAACTTAAAACGTTAGTTAATCACTATAAGCGTACCACGCTAACTTTGAAGAGCGGACTTTTTCTGATAAGCAGTCTTATCTCATTAAACAAAATAAATGTCTGATACGAAGTCGAAACGCAAAGTTTAAACGCGGCACTTGAAAAACACGTTGACTTCTTAAACTTTTTTTCTGGCAAAGTTACGTATATAATGGTTGGCTGATAGTCCACACCATCGAACTTCTTGAATAAAACAACAACTATTTGTTGAAAAGAAACAATGCAAAACAATTTGATGAATACCACCCCGGATGTAGCAGTTTATCTCCTTAGCATGGTAAGTTGTACACAAGTGTTACGGCAAAATTAACTAAATTATTTGACCACTTTCATATTGTTGTCAATCTTAACTTTGAACAAACTGTTTTTACGAACGTAATCTTTTTTCTCAGGCTCTTGATGAAACGTTGAAGGTCGAACTGGTGAGCAAAAGAAAAATCCAAAGAGCTTATTCCTGTCCCAGGAATCGGTTACGCAATAGGTTCGATAACAGTTTTGTGTCAAAGCGGGGTGCTGTAATTTCGAAAAAGCGCTCACGCACCGAAGACGATGACGATAATTGCTCGCTAACTGATGAGTCTCATTTAAACTCTCATGAAAATGAAACCTTTCAATCAACGAAACGAGCAAGAAAATCATTCAGCAGCCCAACTAATGTTGTTCACTGTTACAGAGGAAAGGCAGCGGTACCGCTTGCAAGAAAAACGGCTTTTAAACCTATATCGGACATTGAATCATCTTCCAAATCTACTCGTTCTTGTTCTTCCCTTGTTTCTCAAGTCCTCAGAACGCAACATGGCCGCCATTGTCGACAAATGCTAACAGCAGTGTAATAGAACACTGGTAACTTCAAGAGCATATGAAAGACATATTTTACTTATTAAAGATATGCGTTGAAATATATATAGATGTTTTCATCAAGTTTGTTCCATCGCGTTGATGTACTTTCGCAATTACCTTCTTTTTGTGGCTTTTTCGTGTCTTCGTCTTCAAGCAGTCATGTGCTTATTTTCATCACTTGCAATAAAGCAAAATATTAAACTAGTGCACATCATTTTTCTGATTTCAGACATTCTTGCACAAAACTTTGAGGTTTCTCAAGGAATCTGTTCAAACCAGAAAAAGCATGTTAGTAATGGATTTTTGTACTTTTTTGGCGTTGAAAGTCAACTGTTGTCAACTAAAATCTCACAGATAATGCAGAAAAAATACCAAACGCTCCCCGTCGGGGAATCGAACCCGGGTCTCCCGCGTGACAGGCGGGGATAGTTACCACTATACTAACGAGGACATGAAACATGTTGTTAATTATTGGAATGTCAATTCTGAAGAAATGTTTTTCGCAAACATAAACAAAACTTAAAACGTTAGTTAATCACTATAAGCGTACCACGCTAACTTTGAAGAGCGGACTTTTTCTGATAAGCAGTCTTATCTCATTAAACAAAATAAATGTCTGATACGAAGTCGAAACGCAAAGTTTAAACGCGGCACTTGAAAAACACGTTGACTTCTTAAACTTTTTTTCTGGCAAAGTTACGTATATAATGGTTGGCTGATAGTCCACACCATCGAACTTCTTGAATAAAACAACAACTATTTGTTGAAAAGAAACAATGCAAAACAAATTGATGAATACCACCCCGGATGTAGCAGTTTATCTCCTTAGCATGGTAAGTTGTACACAAGTGTTACGGCAAAATTAACTAAATTACTTGACCACTTTCATATTGTTGTCAATCTTAACTTTGAACAAACTGTTTTTACGAACGTAATCTTTTTTCGCAGGCTCTTGATGAAACGTTGAAGGTCGAACTGGTGAGCAAAAGAAAAATCCAAAGAGCTTGTTCCTGTCCCAGGAATCGGTTACGCAATAGGTTCGATAACAGTTTTGTGTCAAAGCGGGGTGCTGTAATTTCGAAAAAGCGCTATCGCACCGAAGACGATGACAATAATTGCTCGCTAACTGATGAGTCTCATTTAAACTCTCATGAAAATGAAAACTTTCAATCAACATAACGAGCAAGAAAATCATTCAGCAGCCCAACTAATGTTGGTCACTGTTACAGAGGAAAGGCAGCGGTACCGCTTGCAAGAAAAACGGCTTTTAAACCTATATCGGACATTGAATCATCTTCCAAATCTACTCGTTCTTGTTCTTCCCTTGTTTCTCAAGTCCTCAGAACGCAACATGGCCGCCATTGTCGACAAATGCTAACAGCAGTGTAATAGAACACTGGTAACTTCAAGAGCATATGAAAGACATATTTTACTTATTAAAGATATGCGTTGAAATATATATAGATGTTTTCATCAAGTTTGTTCCATCGCGTTGATGTACTTTCGCAATTACCTTCTTTTTGTGGCTTTTTCGTGTCTTCGTCTTCAAGCAGTCATGTGCTTATTTTCATCACTTGCAATAAAGCAAAATATTAAACTAGTGCACATCATTTTTCTGATTTCAGACATTCTTGCACAAAACTTTGAGGTTTCTCAAGGAATCTGTTCAAACCAGAAAAAGCATGTTAGTAATGGATTTTTGTACTTTTTTGGCGTTGAAAGTCAACTGTTGTCAACTAAAATCTCACAGATAATGCAGAAAAAATAACAAACGCTCCCCGTCGGGGAATCGAACCCGGGTCTCCCGCGTGACAGGCGGGGATAGTTACCACTATACTAACGAGGACATGAAACATGTTGTTAATTATTGGAATGTCAATTCTGAAGAAATGTTTTTCGCAAACATAAACAAAACTTAAAACGTTAGTTAATCACTATAAGCGTACCACGCTAACTTTGAAGAGCGGACTTTTTCTGATAAGCAGTCTTATCTCATTAAACAAAATAAATGTCTGATACGAAGTCGAAACGCAAAGTTTAAACGCGGCACTTGAAAAACACGTTGACTTCTTAAACTTTTTTTCTGGCAAAGTTACGTATATAATGGTTGGCTGAAAGTCCACACCATCGAACTTCTTGAATAAAACAACAACTATTTGTTGAAAAGAAACAATGCAAAACAAATTGATGAATACCACCCCGGATGTAGCAGTTTATCTCCTTAGCATGGTAAGTTGTACACAAGTGTTACGGCAAAATTAACTAAATTACTTGACCACTTTCATATTGTTGTCAATCTTAACTTTGAACAAACTGTTTTTACGAACGTAATCTTTTTTCGCAGGCTCTTGATGAAACGTTAAAGGTCGAACTGGTGAGCAAAAGAAAAATCCAAAGAGCTTGTTCCTGTCCCAGGAATCGGTTACGCAATAGGTTCGATAACAGTTTTGTGTCAAAGCGGGGTGCTGTAATTTCGAAAAAGCGCTATCGCACCGAAGACGATGACGATAATTGCTCGCTAACTGATGAGTCTCATTTAAACTCTCATGAAAATGAAAACTTTCAATCAACATAACGAGCAAGAAAATCATTCAGCAGCCCAACTAATGTTGGTCACTGTTACAGAGGAAAGGCAGCGGTACCGCTTGCAAGAAAAACGGCTTTTAAACCTATATCGGACATTGAATCATCTTCCAAATCTACTCGTTCTTGTTCTTCCCTTGTTTCTCAAGTCCTCAGAACGCAACATGGCCGCCATTGTCGACAAATGCTAACAGCAGTGTAATAGAACACTGGTAACTTCAAGAGCATATGAAAGACATATTTTACTTATTAAAGATATGCGTTGAAATATATATAGATGTTTTCATCAAGTTTGTTCCATCGCGTTGATGTACTTTCGCAATTACCTTCTTTTTGTGGCTTTTTCGTGTCTTCGTCTTCAAGCAGTCATGTGCTTAGTTTCATCACTTGCAATAAAGCAAAATATTAAACTAGTGCACATCATTTTTTTGATTTCAGACATTGTTGCACAAAACTTTGAGGTTTCTCAAGGAATCTGTTCAAACCAGAAAAAGCATGTTAGTAATGGATTTTTGTACTTTTTTGGCGTTGAAAGTCAACTGTTGTCAACTAAAATCTCACAGATAATGCAGAAAAAATACCAAACGCTCCCCGTCGGGGAATCGAACCCCGGTCTCCCGCGTGACAGGCGGGGATACTTACCACTATACTAACGAGGACATGAAACATGTTGTTAATTATTGGAATGTCAATTCTGAAGAAATGTTTTTCGCAAACATAAACAAAACTTAAAACGTTAGTTAATCACTATAAGCGTACCACGCTAACTTTGAAGAGCGGACTTTTTCTGATAAGCAGTCTTATCTCATTAAACAAAATAAATGTCTGATACGAAGTCGAAACGCAAAGTTTAAACGCGGCACTTGAAAAACACGTTGACTTCTTAAACTTTTTTTCTGGCAAAGTTACGTATATAATGGTTGGCTGATAGTCCACACCATCGAACTTCTTGAATAAAACAACAACTATTTGTTGAAAAGAAACAATGCAAAACAATTTGATGAATACCACCCCGGATGTAGCAGTTTATCTCCTTAGCATGGTAAGTTGTACACAAGTGTTACGGCAAAATTAACTAAATTATTTGACCACTTTCATATTGTTGTCAATCTTAACTTTGAACAAACTGTTTTTACGAACGTAATCTTTTTTCTCAGGCTCTTGATGAAACGTTGAAGGTCGAACTGGTGAGCAAAAGAAAAATCCAAAGAGCTTATTCCTGTCCCAGGAATCGGTTACGCAATAGGTTCGATAACAGTTTTGTGTCAAAGCGGGGTGCTGTAATTTCGAAAAAGCGCTCACGCACCGAAGACGATGACGATAATTGCTCGCTAACTGATGAGTCTCATTTAAACTCTCATGAAAATGAAACCTTTCAATCAACGAAACGAGCAAGAAAATCATTCAGCAGCCCAACTAATGTTGGTCACTGTTACAGAGGAAAGGCAGCGGTACCGCTTGCAAGAAAAACGGCTTTTAAACCTATATCGGACATTGAATCATCTTCCAAATCTACTCGTTCTTGTTCTTCCCTTGTTTCTCAAGTCCTCAGAACGCAACATGGCCGCCATTGTCGACAAATGCTAACAGCAGTGTAATAGAACACTGGTAACTTCAAGAGCATATGAAAGACATATTTTACTTATTAAAGATATGCGTTGAAATATATATAGATGTTTTCATCAAGTTTGTTCCATCGCGTTGATGTACTTTCGCAATTACCTTCTTTTTGTGTCTTTTTCGTGTCTTCGTCTTCAAGCAGTCATGTGCTTATTTTCATCACTTGCAATAAAGCAAAATATTAAACTAGTGCACATCATTTTTCTGATTTCAGACATTCTTGCACAAAACTTTGAGGTTTCTCAAGGAATCTGTTCAAACCAGAAAAAGCATGTTAGTAATGGATTTTTGTACTTTTTTGGCGTTGAAAGTCAACTGTTGTCAACTAAAATCTCACAGATAATGCAGAAAAAATAACAAACGCTCCCCGTCGGGGAATCGAACCCGGGTCTCCCGCGTGACAGGCGGGGATAGTTACCACTATACTAACGAGGACATGAAACATGTTGTTAATTATTGGAATGTCAATTCTGAAGAAATGTTTTTCGCAAACATAAACAAAACTTAAAACGTTAGTTAATCACTATAAGCGTACCACGCTAACTTTGAAGAGCGGACTTTTTCTGATAAGCAGTCTTATCTCATTAAACAAAATAAATGTCTGATACGAAGTCGAAACGCAAAGTTTAAACGCGGCACTTGAAAAACACGTTGACTTCTTAAACTTTTTTTCTGGCAAAGTTACGTATATAATGGTTGGCTGAAAGTCCACACCATCGAACTTCTTGAATAAAACAACAACTATTTGTTGAAAAGAAACAATGCAAAACAAATTGATGAATACCACCCCGGATGTAGCAGTTTATCTCCTTAGCATGGTAAGTTGTACACAAGTGTTACGGCAAAATTAACTAAATTACTTGACCACTTTCATATTGTTGTCAATCTTAACTTTGAACAAACTGTTTTTACGAACGTAATCTTTTTTCGCAGGCTCTTGATGAAACGTTAAAGGTCGAACTGGTGAGCAAAAGAAAAATCCAAAGAGCTTGTTCCTGTCCCAGGAATCGGTTACGCAATAGGTTCGATAACAGTTTTGTGTCAAAGCGGGGTGCTGTAATTTCGAAAAAGCGCTATCGCACCGAAGACGATGACAATAATTGCTCGCTAACTGATGAGTCTCATTTAAACTCTCATGAAAATGAAAACTTTCAATCAACATAACGAGCAAGAAAATCATTCAGCAGCCCAACTAATGTTGGTCACTGTTACAGAGGAAAGGCAGCGGTACCGCTTGCAAGAAAAACGGCTTTTAAACCTATATCGGACATTGAATCATCTTCCAAATCTACTCGTTCTTGTTCTTCCCTTGTTTCTCAAGTCCTCAGAACGCAACATGGCCGCCATTGTCGACAAATGCTAACAGCAGTGTAATAGAACACTGGTAACTTCAAGAGCATATGAAAGACATATTTTACTTATTAAAGATATGCGTTGAAATATATATAGATGTTTTCATCAAGTTTGTTCCATCGCGTTGATGTACTTTCGCAATTACCTTCTTTTTGTGGCTTTTTCGTGTCTTCGTCTTCAAGCAGTCATGTGCTTAGTTTCATCACTTGCAATAAAGCAAAATATTAAACTAGTGCACATCATTTTTTTGATTTCAGACATTGTTGCACAAAACTTTGAGGTTTCTCAAGGAATCTGTTCAAACCAGAAAAAGCATGTTAGTAATGGATTTTTGTACTTTTTTGGCGTTGAAAGTCAACTGTTGTCAACTAAAATCTCACAGATAATGCAGAAAAAATACCAAACGCTCCCCGTCGGGGAATCGAACCCCGGTCTCCCGCGTGACAGGCGGGGATACTTACCACTATACTAACGAGGACATGAAACATGTTGTTAATTATTGGAATGTCAATTCTGAAGAAATGTTTTTCGCAAACATAAACAAAACTTAAAACGTTAGTTAATCACTATAAGCGTACCACGCTAACTTTGAAGAGCGGATTTTTTCTGATAAGCAGTCTTATCTCATTAAACAAAATAAATGTCTGATACGAAGTCGAAACGCAAAGTTTAAACGCGGCACTTGAAAAACACGTTGACTTCTTAAACTTTTTTTCTGGCAAAGTTACGTATATAATGGTTGGCTGATAGCCCACACCATCGAACTTCTTGAATAAAACAACAACTATTTGTTGAAAAGAAACAATGCAAAACAAATTGATGAATACCACCCCGGATGTAGCAGTTTATCTCCTTAGCATGGTAAGTTGTACACAAGTGTTACGGCAAAATTAACTAAATTACTTGACCACTTTCATATTGTTGTCAATCTTAACTTTGAACAAACTGTTTTTACGAACGTAATCTTTTTTCGCAGGCTCTTGATGAAACGTTGAAGGTCGAACTGGTGAGCAAAAGAAAAATCCAAAGAGCTTATTCCTGTCCCAGGAATCGGTTACGCAATAGGTTCGATAACAGTTTTGTGTCAAAGCGAGGTGCTGTAATTTCGAAAAAGCGCTCTCGCACCGAAGACGATGACGATAATTGCTCGCTAACTGATGAGTCTCATTTAAACTCTCATGAAAATGAAACCTTTCAATCAACGAAACGAGCAAGAAAATCATTCAGCAGCCCAACTAATGTTGTTCACTG
>NW_027648839.1:0-52133 GCF_965637545.1 Phallusia mammillata
GGTAACCGCCTGTTACCTCAAAACGGCATTCTATTTGAATAAGGTAAGCATCATACTCCTCGGAGTAACTTTTTTCCACTTAATCATCAAAGCAAATAGGTTCCCGGGTGCTTCGGGCCGTTTGTTTCTTTGTTTATTTATTATATGTCATGTTGTTGGGCCTTAAACAACGTCGAAGGGGGCGCCAACGAGGCTCCCCGTGGTGCAGTAGCTGAACTACAGCGCACAGCTGCGCGGGCTGGACGGCTAATTAGCATACGTAATTACGTCATCAGCAGACACGCCGGAGCCGACCCGGCAATTAACGGCTGGCTGCACACACCTGCGTACCTGAACTGGCCATGTAAAAGTCGCAATTAAAGCGCATGAGCGTAAGGAAAACCTGCCGACGGGCTGCAGCAGCTCGGCAATTCAGCAGTTTTCGCTGCTTTTGCCCCGTACTTTACCATACTGGCCACGATGGAAGCGACCCCGATAGTTTTCGATCCTTTTCTTGCCTTCTTACACCAAGTAACTCACGTGGTAGCGCAAATCCAAGCTTGTACGGGCGGTTGGTAACCGCCTGTTACCTCAAAACGGCATTCTATTTGAATAAGGTAAGCATCATACTCCTCGGAGTAACTTTTTTCCACTTAATCATCAAAGCAAATAGGTTCCCGGGTGCTTCGGGCCGTTTGTTTCTTTGTTTATTTATTATATGTCATGTTGTTGGGCCTTAAACAACGTCGAAGGGGGCGCCAACGAGGCTCCCCGTGGTGCAGTAGCTGAACTACAGCGCACAGCTGCGCGGGCTGGACGGCTAATTAGCATACGTAATTACGTCATCAGCAGACACGCCGGAGCCGACCCGGCAATTAACGGCTGGCTGCACACACCTGCGTACCTGAACTGGCCATGTAAAAGTCGCAATTAAAGCGCATGAGCGTAAGGAAAACCTGCCGACGGGCTGCAGCAGCTCGGCAATTCAGCAGTTTTCGCTGCTTTTGCCCCGTACTTTACCATACTGGCCACGATGGAAGCGACCCCGATAGTTTTCGATCCTTTTCTTGCCTTCTTACACCAAGTAACTCACGTGGTAGCGCAAATCCAAGCTTGTACGGGCGGTTGGTAACCGCCTGTTACCTCAAAACGGCATTCTATTTGAATAAGGTAAGCATCATACTCCTCGGAGTAACTTTTTTCCACTTAATCATCAAAGCAAATAGGTTCCCGGGTGCTTCGGGCCGTTTGTTTCTTTGTTTATTTATTATATGTCATGTTGTTGGGCCTTAAACAACGTCGAAGGGGGCGCCAACGAGGCTCCCCGTGGTGCAGTAGCTGAACTACAGCGCACAGCTGCGCGGGCTGGACGGCTAATTAGCATACGTAATTACGTCATCAGCAGACACGCCGGAGCCGACCCGGCAATTAACGGCTGGCTGCACACACCTGCGTACCTGAACTGGCCATGTAAAAGTCGCAATTAAAGCGCATGAGCGTAAGGAAAACCTGCCGACGGGCTGCAGCAGCTCGGCAATTCAGCAGTTTTCGCTGCTTTTGCCCCGTACTTTACCATACTGGCCACGATGGAAGCGACCCCGATAGTTTTCGATCCTTTTCTTGCCTTCTTACACCAAGTAACTCACGTGGTAGCGCAAATCCAAGCTTGTACGGGCGGTTGGTAACCGCCTGTTACCTCAAAACGGCATTCTATTTGAATAAGGTAAGCATCATACTCCTCGGAGTAACTTTTTTCCACTTAATCATCAAAGCAAATAGGTTCCCGGGTGCTTCGGGCCGTTTGTTTCTTTGTTTATTTATTATATGTCATGTTGTTGGGCCTTAAACAACGTCGAAGGGGGCGCCAACGAGGCTCCCCGTGGTGCAGTAGCTGAACTACAGCGCACAGCTGCGCGGGCTGGACGGCTAATTAGCATACGTAATTACGTCATCAGCAGACACGCCGGAGCCGACCCGGCAATTAACGGCTGGCTGCACACACCTGCGTACCTGAACTGGCCATGTAAAAGTCGCAATTAAAGCGCATGAGCGTAAGGAAAACCTGCCGACGGGCTGCAGCAGCTCGGCAATTCAGCAGTTTTCGCTGCTTTTGCCCCGTACTTTACCATACTGGCCACGATGGAAGCGACCCCGATAGTTTTCGATCCTTTTCTTGCCTTCTTACACCAAGTAACTCACGTGGTAGCGCAAATCCAAGCTTGTACGGGCGGTTGGTAACCGCCTGTTACCTCAAAACGGCATTCTATTTGAATAAGGTAAGCATCATACTCCTCGGAGTAACTTTTTTCCACTTAATCATCAAAGCAAATAGGTTCCCGGGTGCTTCGGGCCGTTTGTTTCTTTGTTTATTTATTATATGTCATGTTGTTGGGCCTTAAACAACGTCGAAGGGGGCGCCAACGAGGCTCCCCGTGGTGCAGTAGCTGAACTACAGCGCACAGCTGCGCGGGCTGGACGGCTAATTAGCATACGTAATTACGTCATCAGCAGACACGCCGGAGCCGACCCGGCAATTAACGGCTGGCTGCACACACCTGCGTACCTGAACTGGCCATGTAAAAGTCGCAATTAAAGCGCATGAGCGTAAGGAAAACCTGCCGACGGGCTGCAGCAGCTCGGCAATTCAGCAGTTTTCGCTGCTTTTGCCCCGTACTTTACCATACTGGCCACGATGGAAGCGACCCCGATAGTTTTCGATCCTTTTCTTGCCTTCTTACACCAAGTAACTCACGTGGTAGCGCAAATCCAAGCTTGTACGGGCGGTTGGTAACCGCCTGTTACCTCAAAACGGCATTCTATTTGAATAAGGTAAGCATCATACTCCTCGGAGTAACTTTTTTCCACTTAATCATCAAAGCAAATAGGTTCCCGGGTGCTTCGGGCCGTTTGTTTCTTTGTTTATTTATTATATGTCATGTTGTTGGGCCTTAAACAACGTCGAAGGGGGCGCCAACGAGGCTCCCCGTGGTGCAGTAGCTGAACTACAGCGCACAGCTGCGCGGGCTGGACGGCTAATTAGCATACGTAATTACGTCATCAGCAGACACGCCGGAGCCGACCCGGCAATTAACGGCTGGCTGCACACACCTGCGTACCTGAACTGGCCATGTAAAAGTCGCAATTAAAGCGCATGAGCGTAAGGAAAACCTGCCGACGGGCTGCAGCAGCTCGGCAATTCAGCAGTTTTCGCTGCTTTTGCCCCGTACTTTACCATACTGGCCACGATGGAAGCGACCCCGATAGTTTTCGATCCTTTTCTTGCCTTCTTACACCAAGTAACTCACGTGGTAGCGCAAATCCAAGCTTGTACGGGCGGTTGGTAACCGCCTGTTACCTCAAAACGGCATTCTATTTGAATAAGGTAAGCATCATACTCCTCGGAGTAACTTTTTTCCACTTAATCATCAAAGCAAATAGGTTCCCGGGTGCTTCGGGCCGTTTGTTTCTTTGTTTATTTATTATATGTCATGTTGTTGGGCCTTAAACAACGTCGAAGGGGGCGCCAACGAGGCTCCCCGTGGTGCAGTAGCTGAACTACAGCGCACAGCTGCGCGGGCTGGACGGCTAATTAGCATACGTAATTACGTCATCAGCAGACACGCCGGAGCCGACCCGGCAATTAACGGCTGGCTGCACACACCTGCGTACCTGAACTGGCCATGTAAAAGTCGCAATTAAAGCGCATGAGCGTAAGGAAAACCTGCCGACGGGCTGCAGCAGCTCGGCAATTCAGCAGTTTTCGCTGCTTTTGCCCCGTACTTTACCATACTGGCCACGATGGAAGCGACCCCGATAGTTTTCGATCCTTTTCTTGCCTTCTTACACCAAGTAACTCACGTGGTAGCGCAAATCCAAGCTTGTACGGGCGGTTGGTAACCGCCTGTTACCTCAAAACGGCATTCTATTTGAATAAGGTAAGCATCATACTCCTCGGAGTAACTTTTTTCCACTTAATCATCAAAGCAAATAGGTTCCCGGGTGCTTCGGGCCGTTTGTTTCTTTGTTTATTTATTATATGTCATGTTGTTGGGCCTTAAACAACGTCGAAGGGGGCGCCAACGAGGCTCCCCGTGGTGCAGTAGCTGAACTACAGCGCACAGCTGCGCGGGCTGGACGGCTAATTAGCATACGTAATTACGTCATCAGCAGACACGCCGGAGCCGACCCGGCAATTAACGGCTGGCTGCACACACCTGCGTACCTGAACTGGCCATGTAAAAGTCGCAATTAAAGCGCATGAGCGTAAGGAAAACCTGCCGACGGGCTGCAGCAGCTCGGCAATTCAGCAGTTTTCGCTGCTTTTGCCCCGTACTTTACCATACTGGCCACGATGGAAGCGACCCCGATAGTTTTCGATCCTTTTCTTGCCTTCTTACACCAAGTAACTCACGTGGTAGCGCAAATCCAAGCTTGTACGGGCGGTTGGTAACCGCCTGTTACCTCAAAACGGCATTCTATTTGAATAAGGTAAGCATCATACTCCTCGGAGTAACTTTTTTCCACTTAATCATCAAAGCAAATAGGTTCCCGGGTGCTTCGGGCCGTTTGTTTCTTTGTTTATTTATTATATGTCATGTTGTTGGGCCTTAAACAACGTCGAAGGGGGCGCCAACGAGGCTCCCCGTGGTGCAGTAGCTGAACTACAGCGCACAGCTGCGCGGGCTGGACGGCTAATTAGCATACGTAATTACGTCATCAGCAGACACGCCGGAGCCGACCCGGCAATTAACGGCTGGCTGCACACACCTGCGTACCTGAACTGGCCATGTAAAAGTCGCAATTAAAGCGCATGAGCGTAAGGAAAACCTGCCGACGGGCTGCAGCAGCTCGGCAATTCAGCAGTTTTCGCTGCTTTTGCCCCGTACTTTACCATACTGGCCACGATGGAAGCGACCCCGATAGTTTTCGATCCTTTTCTTGCCTTCTTACACCAAGTAACTCACGTGGTAGCGCAAATCCAAGCTTGTACGGGCGGTTGGTAACCGCCTGTTACCTCAAAACGGCATTCTATTTGAATAAGGTAAGCATCATACTCCTCGGAGTAACTTTTTTCCACTTAATCATCAAAGCAAATAGGTTCCCGGGTGCTTCGGGCCGTTTGTTTCTTTGTTTATTTATTATATGTCATGTTGTTGGGCCTTAAACAACGTCGAAGGGGGCGCCAACGAGGCTCCCCGTGGTGCAGTAGCTGAACTACAGCGCACAGCTGCGCGGGCTGGACGGCTAATTAGCATACGTAATTACGTCATCAGCAGACACGCCGGAGCCGACCCGGCAATTAACGGCTGGCTGCACACACCTGCGTACCTGAACTGGCCATGTAAAAGTCGCAATTAAAGCGCATGAGCGTAAGGAAAACCTGCCGACGGGCTGCAGCAGCTCGGCAATTCAGCAGTTTTCGCTGCTTTTGCCCCGTACTTTACCATACTGGCCACGATGGAAGCGACCCCGATAGTTTTCGATCCTTTTCTTGCCTTCTTACACCAAGTAACTCACGTGGTAGCGCAAATCCAAGCTTGTACGGGCGGTTGGTAACCGCCTGTTACCTCAAAACGGCATTCTATTTGAATAAGGTAAGCATCATACTCCTCGGAGTAACTTTTTTCCACTTAATCATCAAAGCAAATAGGTTCCCGGGTGCTTCGGGCCGTTTGTTTCTTTGTTTATTTATTATATGTCATGTTGTTGGGCCTTAAACAACGTCGAAGGGGGCGCCAACGAGGCTCCCCGTGGTGCAGTAGCTGAACTACAGCGCACAGCTGCGCGGGCTGGACGGCTAATTAGCATACGTAATTACGTCATCAGCAGACACGCCGGAGCCGACCCGGCAATTAACGGCTGGCTGCACACACCTGCGTACCTGAACTGGCCATGTAAAAGTCGCAATTAAAGCGCATGAGCGTAAGGAAAACCTGCCGACGGGCTGCAGCAGCTCGGCAATTCAGCAGTTTTCGCTGCTTTTGCCCCGTACTTTACCATACTGGCCACGATGGAAGCGACCCCGATAGTTTTCGATCCTTTTCTTGCCTTCTTACACCAAGTAACTCACGTGGTAGCGCAAATCCAAGCTTGTACGGGCGGTTGGTAACCGCCTGTTACCTCAAAACGGCATTCTATTTGAATAAGGTAAGCATCATACTCCTCGGAGTAACTTTTTTCCACTTAATCATCAAAGCAAATAGGTTCCCGGGTGCTTCGGGCCGTTTGTTTCTTTGTTTATTTATTATATGTCATGTTGTTGGGCCTTAAACAACGTCGAAGGGGGCGCCAACGAGGCTCCCCGTGGTGCAGTAGCTGAACTACAGCGCACAGCTGCGCGGGCTGGACGGCTAATTAGCATACGTAATTACGTCATCAGCAGACACGCCGGAGCCGACCCGGCAATTAACGGCTGGCTGCACACACCTGCGTACCTGAACTGGCCATGTAAAAGTCGCAATTAAAGCGCATGAGCGTAAGGAAAACCTGCCGACGGGCTGCAGCAGCTCGGCAATTCAGCAGTTTTCGCTGCTTTTGCCCCGTACTTTACCATACTGGCCACGATGGAAGCGACCCCGATAGTTTTCGATCCTTTTCTTGCCTTCTTACACCAAGTAACTCACGTGGTAGCGCAAATCCAAGCTTGTACGGGCGGTTGGTAACCGCCTGTTACCTCAAAACGGCATTCTATTTGAATAAGGTAAGCATCATACTCCTCGGAGTAACTTTTTTCCACTTAATCATCAAAGCAAATAGGTTCCCGGGTGCTTCGGGCCGTTTGTTTCTTTGTTTATTTATTATATGTCATGTTGTTGGGCCTTAAACAACGTCGAAGGGGGCGCCAACGAGGCTCCCCGTGGTGCAGTAGCTGAACTACAGCGCACAGCTGCGCGGGCTGGACGGCTAATTAGCATACGTAATTACGTCATCAGCAGACACGCCGGAGCCGACCCGGCAATTAACGGCTGGCTGCACACACCTGCGTACCTGAACTGGCCATGTAAAAGTCGCAATTAAAGCGCATGAGCGTAAGGAAAACCTGCCGACGGGCTGCAGCAGCTCGGCAATTCAGCAGTTTTCGCTGCTTTTGCCCCGTACTTTACCATACTGGCCACGATGGAAGCGACCCCGATAGTTTTCGATCCTTTTCTTGCCTTCTTACACCAAGTAACTCACGTGGTAGCGCAAATCCAAGCTTGTACGGGCGGTTGGTAACCGCCTGTTACCTCAAAACGGCATTCTATTTGAATAAGGTAAGCATCATACTCCTCGGAGTAACTTTTTTCCACTTAATCATCAAAGCAAATAGGTTCCCGGGTGCTTCGGGCCGTTTGTTTCTTTGTTTATTTATTATATGTCATGTTGTTGGGCCTTAAACAACGTCGAAGGGGGCGCCAACGAGGCTCCCCGTGGTGCAGTAGCTGAACTACAGCGCACAGCTGCGCGGGCTGGACGGCTAATTAGCATACGTAATTACGTCATCAGCAGACACGCCGGAGCCGACCCGGCAATTAACGGCTGGCTGCACACACCTGCGTACCTGAACTGGCCATGTAAAAGTCGCAATTAAAGCGCATGAGCGTAAGGAAAACCTGCCGACGGGCTGCAGCAGCTCGGCAATTCAGCAGTTTTCGCTGCTTTTGCCCCGTACTTTACCATACTGGCCACGATGGAAGCGACCCCGATAGTTTTCGATCCTTTTCTTGCCTTCTTACACCAAGTAACTCACGTGGTAGCGCAAATCCAAGCTTGTACGGGCGGTTGGTAACCGCCTGTTACCTCAAAACGGCATTCTATTTGAATAAGGTAAGCATCATACTCCTCGGAGTAACTTTTTTCCACTTAATCATCAAAGCAAATAGGTTCCCGGGTGCTTCGGGCCGTTTGTTTCTTTGTTTATTTATTATATGTCATGTTGTTGGGCCTTAAACAACGTCGAAGGGGGCGCCAACGAGGCTCCCCGTGGTGCAGTAGCTGAACTACAGCGCACAGCTGCGCGGGCTGGACGGCTAATTAGCATACGTAATTACGTCATCAGCAGACACGCCGGAGCCGACCCGGCAATTAACGGCTGGCTGCACACACCTGCGTACCTGAACTGGCCATGTAAAAGTCGCAATTAAAGCGCATGAGCGTAAGGAAAACCTGCCGACGGGCTGCAGCAGCTCGGCAATTCAGCAGTTTTCGCTGCTTTTGCCCCGTACTTTACCATACTGGCCACGATGGAAGCGACCCCGATAGTTTTCGATCCTTTTCTTGCCTTCTTACACCAAGTAACTCACGTGGTAGCGCAAATCCAAGCTTGTACGGGCGGTTGGTAACCGCCTGTTACCTCAAAACGGCATTCTATTTGAATAAGGTAAGCATCATACTCCTCGGAGTAACTTTTTTCCACTTAATCATCAAAGCAAATAGGTTCCCGGGTGCTTCGGGCCGTTTGTTTCTTTGTTTATTTATTATATGTCATGTTGTTGGGCCTTAAACAACGTCGAAGGGGGCGCCAACGAGGCTCCCCGTGGTGCAGTAGCTGAACTACAGCGCACAGCTGCGCGGGCTGGACGGCTAATTAGCATACGTAATTACGTCATCAGCAGACACGCCGGAGCCGACCCGGCAATTAACGGCTGGCTGCACACACCTGCGTACCTGAACTGGCCATGTAAAAGTCGCAATTAAAGCGCATGAGCGTAAGGAAAACCTGCCGACGGGCTGCAGCAGCTCGGCAATTCAGCAGTTTTCGCTGCTTTTGCCCCGTACTTTACCATACTGGCCACGATGGAAGCGACCCCGATAGTTTTCGATCCTTTTCTTGCCTTCTTACACCAAGTAACTCACGTGGTAGCGCAAATCCAAGCTTGTACGGGCGGTTGGTAACCGCCTGTTACCTCAAAACGGCATTCTATTTGAATAAGGTAAGCATCATACTCCTCGGAGTAACTTTTTTCCACTTAATCATCAAAGCAAATAGGTTCCCGGGTGCTTCGGGCCGTTTGTTTCTTTGTTTATTTATTATATGTCATGTTGTTGGGCCTTAAACAACGTCGAAGGGGGCGCCAACGAGGCTCCCCGTGGTGCAGTAGCTGAACTACAGCGCACAGCTGCGCGGGCTGGACGGCTAATTAGCATACGTAATTACGTCATCAGCAGACACGCCGGAGCCGACCCGGCAATTAACGGCTGGCTGCACACACCTGCGTACCTGAACTGGCCATGTAAAAGTCGCAATTAAAGCGCATGAGCGTAAGGAAAACCTGCCGACGGGCTGCAGCAGCTCGGCAATTCAGCAGTTTTCGCTGCTTTTGCCCCGTACTTTACCATACTGGCCACGATGGAAGCGACCCCGATAGTTTTCGATCCTTTTCTTGCCTTCTTACACCAAGTAACTCACGTGGTAGCGCAAATCCAAGCTTGTACGGGCGGTTGGTAACCGCCTGTTACCTCAAAACGGCATTCTATTTGAATAAGGTAAGCATCATACTCCTCGGAGTAACTTTTTTCCACTTAATCATCAAAGCAAATAGGTTCCCGGGTGCTTCGGGCCGTTTGTTTCTTTGTTTATTTATTATATGTCATGTTGTTGGGCCTTAAACAACGTCGAAGGGGGCGCCAACGAGGCTCCCCGTGGTGCAGTAGCTGAACTACAGCGCACAGCTGCGCGGGCTGGACGGCTAATTAGCATACGTAATTACGTCATCAGCAGACACGCCGGAGCCGACCCGGCAATTAACGGCTGGCTGCACACACCTGCGTACCTGAACTGGCCATGTAAAAGTCGCAATTAAAGCGCATGAGCGTAAGGAAAACCTGCCGACGGGCTGCAGCAGCTCGGCAATTCAGCAGTTTTCGCTGCTTTTGCCCCGTACTTTACCATACTGGCCACGATGGAAGCGACCCCGATAGTTTTCGATCCTTTTCTTGCCTTCTTACACCAAGTAACTCACGTGGTAGCGCAAATCCAAGCTTGTACGGGCGGTTGGTAACCGCCTGTTACCTCAAAACGGCATTCTATTTGAATAAGGTAAGCATCATACTCCTCGGAGTAACTTTTTTCCACTTAATCATCAAAGCAAATAGGTTCCCGGGTGCTTCGGGCCGTTTGTTTCTTTGTTTATTTATTATATGTCATGTTGTTGGGCCTTAAACAACGTCGAAGGGGGCGCCAACGAGGCTCCCCGTGGTGCAGTAGCTGAACTACAGCGCACAGCTGCGCGGGCTGGACGGCTAATTAGCATACGTAATTACGTCATCAGCAGACACGCCGGAGCCGACCCGGCAATTAACGGCTGGCTGCACACACCTGCGTACCTGAACTGGCCATGTAAAAGTCGCAATTAAAGCGCATGAGCGTAAGGAAAACCTGCCGACGGGCTGCAGCAGCTCGGCAATTCAGCAGTTTTCGCTGCTTTTGCCCCGTACTTTACCATACTGGCCACGATGGAAGCGACCCCGATAGTTTTCGATCCTTTTCTTGCCTTCTTACACCAAGTAACTCACGTGGTAGCGCAAATCCAAGCTTGTACGGGCGGTTGGTAACCGCCTGTTACCTCAAAACGGCATTCTATTTGAATAAGGTAAGCATCATACTCCTCGGAGTAACTTTTTTCCACTTAATCATCAAAGCAAATAGGTTCCCGGGTGCTTCGGGCCGTTTGTTTCTTTGTTTATTTATTATATGTCATGTTGTTGGGCCTTAAACAACGTCGAAGGGGGCGCCAACGAGGCTCCCCGTGGTGCAGTAGCTGAACTACAGCGCACAGCTGCGCGGGCTGGACGGCTAATTAGCATACGTAATTACGTCATCAGCAGACACGCCGGAGCCGACCCGGCAATTAACGGCTGGCTGCACACACCTGCGTACCTGAACTGGCCATGTAAAAGTCGCAATTAAAGCGCATGAGCGTAAGGAAAACCTGCCGACGGGCTGCAGCAGCTCGGCAATTCAGCAGTTTTCGCTGCTTTTGCCCCGTACTTTACCATACTGGCCACGATGGAAGCGACCCCGATAGTTTTCGATCCTTTTCTTGCCTTCTTACACCAAGTAACTCACGTGGTAGCGCAAATCCAAGCTTGTACGGGCGGTTGGTAACCGCCTGTTACCTCAAAACGGCATTCTATTTGCATAAGGTAAGCATCCGGCACGATGACCGGTTGCCCCTTGTGAGCGGAGGCAAACAGCGACTCAAGCCAATAGGTTTGAAAGCGGATCTTGCCCGGCTTTAGAAGCTTGTTGGCTCCACTAAAACGAAGTTGGCTCCAGAAAAGTTGGCTCCGCAACAATTTGGCTCCAGAAAAGTTGGCTCCGATAAAGTTGGCTCCAGAACGTTTTCCTACTCCCCTTTCCCACCTAGTACCCACACCCTTTCCCCGCAGCCGCCCGTTGGGTCTTTTTCAGGACCACCAACGCCAAGGGCAGTTTAGAGAATTGGCTGTTCCCCTTTCCCATTTCCCGGAGTGGTGCTCGCACCACAAAGGGAAGCTCTCCACCACTTCCTATCCGACAATTGTGCCGTAGTGGCCGATTGTTCGGTCCCTTCCATTCCCTCCACCTGTACGTCCATAAGACGTACGGGACCCCTTCCCCACAACCGCTACTAGCTCCCCGGCCCTTTTCAGGGCCCCTGCGTGGTAGGGCTAGTCGGTTATCGCCATAGTCGTGTTCAGATTGACGACAAGGGTCTTTCTGTACGCCGACTAATTTACATATTCGATTGACGACAAGGGTCAATCTCGACGCCGACGAAATTTGCATATTCGATTGACGACAAGGGTCAATCCCGACCAACTAATTTGCATAAAAATTGACGACAAGGGTCAATCTCGACGCCGCCTCATTTGCATACTCGATTGACGACAAGGGTCAATCTCGACGCCGACTCATTTGCATAAAGATTGACGATAAGAGTCAATCTCGAGTCCGCCTAATTTGCATACCAGATTGACGACAAGGGTCAATCTCGACGTCACTCGAGTCGAACTCGACGATGACGTCAAAGCAACCCAATGCTCCCAGAGCATGGAACAAAGTGGTGAATCAAGGGCTCCCGCGGGGAGTGCCGGAATTCACGAGAGAGACAGAGGTCTTGGCAAAGTTGCCGACGAAAAAATCTCGTCATTTTATATACGAGATGCTTGCAAAGATACAATTCCCCATCAGTAACTTGGAGGGGATTGTTGAGAGACGAGGGGGTCTTACAGATTTTACATGTAGGACCCGCCAGAACGCCATCGATTTGGTGGAGAAACTCAAGAAGCTTCGTGCTGTTGAGTTTGCACGCTTGTACGACCAAGAATGGACGAAAGTCCTGGTCAAGGAAATCCCGCCGAGATTCTCGGTCGAGGAAGTGCGCAGATATCTGGCTGTCAGGCATGGCACGCTTAAGAAGCCAGAAAAGTGTAAAGACCGCTGGGGTCTCCAGGATGGCAAACGGACGTTTGACATCAAAACTGCTGAGCTACGATTGCGCCCTATCGGGCCACAAATACGCATTGGGGGTCTGTCTTTCAAAACCGAGTACGAGGGACAACCCCCACAGTGCTACGTTTGCAGAAACTTTGGTCACATGCGAGATGCATGTGACGTCTTCCAGAGCCGAGAAGACAACTACCCGGCACTTACCGATGATCGGGATCAGCAAGACGGTCCGCAGATGACCTCCACACCTATCCAAAAGAAGAAGAAGGATGCGACTACCATATCGATCCCATCTGTCGTGCAGGAATGTCCCACAAACGATATTCCAACAGCAGACATCGGGGATGCAGCGTCCTGCTCCCCCACTAATGAAGCGCAAATTTCCGGCAACGAGGTCGAGAACGCCCCCGACAACCAACACGGGGAAACAGAGGCACCTGCCCCCGCCGAAGACAAGGAGAATCCAGAGGGCCGCGTCTCGGACGCCCCCGCAAAGGCTGACGGTGTTACGGAGGTGATCAACCCCGCAGAGGACAAGGAGTATCCTGAGGGCCGCGTCTCGGACGCCCCCGCAAAGACTGACGGCGTTACGGAGGTGATCAACCCCGCAGAGGACAAGGAGTATCCTGAGGGCCGCGTCTCGGACGCCCCCGCAAAGCCTGACGGCGTTACGGAGGTGATCAACCCCGCAGAGGACAAGGAGTATCCTGAGGGCCGCGTCTCGGACGCCCCCGCACAGACTGACGGCGTTACGGAGGTGATCAACCCCGCAGAGGACAAGGAGTATCCTGAGGGCCGCGCCTCGGGCGCCCCCGCAAAGAACGACGGCGTTATGGAGGTGACAACCCCCGCAGTAGCCACGGAGAATCCTGAGGGCCGCGCCTCGGGCGCCCCCGTTTCCCAAGGAGGACCAAGGAGGAAGACCGTTTGGAGGAATCCGGACAAGAAGAACCCATGGGCGCAGCCGCCACCTCCCGATTCGAGTATCAGGAACTTACCGCTGGGAGACCCGGAATTCATACACGAGTTAAGGTTACTATCTAACTCTACAGAACTAAACAGTAGTAGTACCGAAGAAGAGGTTGAGGCATTCATCAAACGAATGCACTCTTCCTCCTCTTCATCCAGTCCGCACTCGAGTAAACGTGTATGCGCAGATCAAAATGCTGCTCCGTGCGAATGCGGGGCTGATGTGTATATCACACCAGAAAAGGGTGACGGTTTTTGCCCTAGTTGTACAAGTTATTTTCGTCGCTGTGATTGCTGTAACGAAATTAACAATTTACCAGGTGGTTACCCCGAATCATGCACGCGCTGTGGCAACATAGTGCAGCCACCACATGGTGTAAACGTTACATGGTAAACCTTTACGTCCTAACACTTTTGCCACCTATAAGTTACTGCGCCTAGCCTCTGATTGGTCGTTTACCGGACCAATCACATAGGGCCTAGATTACTTGGAGTTTTTTTTTAGAGTAACTTTGTATGTTGTGCTTTAGCGCGCGTGCTTTGTTAGTGGTAAGCCATTGTTTGGTTACTTAATAGCCCGTTCATACAGGGCCTTTTCTTGTGTGTGTTTAGTGTTTTTTTACATGTCTGCGCTCTAGTGCGCGTACTTTGTTAGCGATAAGATACACGCCCCTGTTTGGTCAATTAATGGTAATATAACAATGTAACATTGCTAAACCTATCTTTCTATTTAAATAGCGGCAAATAGAGCCCGTTTTCCCCGCTACTTTATTAAAACGCCTGCATCATTAGATGCATTTTATTAGGGTGTTGTTATTTAGATGTATTATCACTCCTGTCTAAGTAGGGTTCTTTTGCTTAAAGCAGAGCCCCAATACAACCATGAAGTGTCCTAACTTTCATACTTGTACCACTAGAACGCTTACTAGCAAAAACCCTAGTGGTGATTTTGTTTCTTGTACTTGTCCTATAACCGCCCTTTTTTAAGAAAAGCCTTGGTTTTGATTGGTCAATGCGTTGACCAATCATTCAAGTTTCAACAGCCCTATGCTGTGTTCCATCGTAGTAGTGCGTTTGTTTACTTCTGTTTCGTCGCCGTGGGTCGTAGGCCCTACTTTGCGCGCGCTAGTGTTGTTTACCTGACAAGCCTCTGATTGGCCGACTAACCGTCCACTCATACAGAGCTAGCGTTTTGTAGCTACCGCTTGTTTGTGTTTTAGTCTGCGCCGTCGTGCGCGCTCTTCGTCTAGTTAATATATATTTAAGCCTCAGTTTGACCGCCTAACGGTACAACGTACGCGGCCTGGCAGCCCCTAATTTACCGCGAGACCTATTTATTTATTTATTCATTTTTTCCCCGTACATTTGCGCTTTTACGTGCGTCTTTGTCATTTTTGGTCAAGCCTCTGATTGGCTGCCTGATGGGCCAATCCTACAGAGCTTGGAAGTTGTATCGTATTATCGTTTTCTGTCCTTTGCCGTTTTTGTGTACTTATGCGCTTTAACGCGCATCCCCTTTCCATGTCTCTGATTGGCTGTTGTATGGGCCAATCATACAGGGCCTGGAAGTTTGTTTTTTTTTTTGTTTTTTTTTCATTATTGTACTTTGCCGTTTTTCGTACTCTTATGCGGTCTCATGTGCATAACGCCCCAAGCCTCTGATTGGCCGCCCGGTGGGCCAATCAAACAGGGCTTTCTTATTTTCGTTTTCCCAGCGTTCCTAATTCTTGGCGCCATCGTGTTCTTCGTCCCGTTATGAACATCTTTTTTGTTCCTTAACCTATTCTTTGTTTATCCGCTATCAACCCCTTGTGGTACGTCTTTTGTTGTTTTAAGACATGTTATGTTTATTGTGCGACCTGGTGCGCCAATACAAAAAGATTACCCTTATCCGTGCCATCAGCAAGTTAAGTCAATAGATTTACACGTGGAACTGGCGCGAATAGAAGTCATTTCGGCTCCCTGTACGTTTACCCCATCTACTGTTTCCACCCCTGTTAGGCCTAACGTTTGTGCGGACTTCTATTGCCGTCGCAAACGTTCTTACCCCAACTACCCCGTGTGTTCACCACAAAGGGTAGTTGACTCCCCACCTGCTACCCCGGCCACCTCGTGCGTCACCTTGTGGACACGAGGCCTGTGCCCCCCCAAGCCTGCCCCCGAGCGCGACCCCAGCCCGGTAAGGCAGAGCCCAAACCTTCGACACCAGCACCCAGGACACCCCGGCCCGCTTTTTCCACCCACCCCCATCCCAGACCGACGAACGTCCGGGGCTCCCAGCCCTTTTCAGGGCTCTTGCGTGGAAAGGACCAGTCGGTCACCCAGCGTGCAGGGCGCCGGCCCAACTGCTGATACGTCGTCACAGCAAGTCGAAGTCGATTTCGACCTAGTGACGTCACGGTCGAACCTTCCTGCTGCAAGGTCGACCTTTGAAGGAGGATTAACGTCGAAACTCACCGTTCCGCTTGAACGAGTTTCGACCATGGCCAAGGCGTGGAATGTCGTTGCAAGCCGCAACCTTCCACCTTTCAGTCGGGAGACTGAAGTACTAGCCAAGCTTCCTGCCCGGAAGACTCGACAGTTCATTTATGAACTGTTGAAAAAGGTCAACTTTCCGGCGCAGGAGCTCGAAGGCATCGTCGAGCGCCGTGGAGGGCTCACGGACTTCACGTGCCGCACCAAGGAGGGTGCGCGCACGCTGCAAAGGAAACTCGGGTCGCACCCCAACGTGGAGTATGCAAAACTCTACGACTCGGAGTGGACCCGGGTTTGGGTGAAGGAGGTTCCACCCAGGTACTCCAACGAGGAAATCCGTGCATACATCGAACGTAAGCACGGAGAGGTCAAGAAGCACGAGAAGGTCAAGGATCGTTGGGGCCTGTACGATGGCAAACGAACCTTCGACACAAAAACGGTTGACCTCAAGGAAAGCCCAATTGGTCCGAAAATCAGACTGGGTGGTTTGGCCTTTGTCATTGAATATGACAACCAACCACCGCAGTGCTTCGTATGTCGCCAGTTTGGGCACATGCGTGACGAGTGCGAGGCACTCAAAAGCCGGGAAAACACCCCCGAAAACTCGGTAGAGGAAGCGGTCGAGGGCCCGCCTCTACCTTCGGCTACCTCCACCCCGGTGCGGGCGGAGAAGAACGACGGTTTTCAGGTGGTCCAGGGGCGCCGAAACCGAAAGAAAAGCGGCAACGCGAATGCCAACCCCCTGAAGTCCAGCGCCACCGAGACAGGCACCCTGGTTGCACAGGCACTGGAGCCTCTAACAACAGAGGCCAACAAGGAACTTCAGCATCCGGAGGGCGGCACCTCGGGTGCCCCCGACAATGGGAAACTTCAGTATCCGGAGGACGGCACCTCGGGTGCCTCCGACAATGGGAAACTTCAGAATCCGGAGGGCGTCACCTCGGGTGACCCCGACAAAGGAATGGATCTTCAGTATCCGGAGGGCGACACCTCGGGTGCCCCCGACAAAGGAAAGGATCTTCAGTATCCGGAGGGCGGCACCTCGGGTGCCCCCGCCCCTCCTGGCCCAAGGCCACAACGAAACCCGCCGCGGAAACCAAAGAAGAGCGCGGGAGGCACTTCGGGTGCCGCAGCCAAGAAACCCGGGGCGACAAAGAAGCAAACCCCGCGGAAATCTGGGCCCACACCTGATCCTGAGGGTGGTACCTCGGGTGCCCCCGACCCTACCGGCGGGAAAACAGGGCCCAGTTCCCCGCCAACACAGGATCCGAACTTGGATTTACTGGACAAAGATTTGGATTTATTGGCCCACCCGGCTGAAGACAAAGAAGTGGATTTATTGGCCGACCCGGCCGAAGAGAAGGAAATCCAACTGAAAGAGGGAATCCTCGAAGACCTTTTGGAAGCTGCAAGAGACCTCTCTGACTCCAGCGGAGAGGACAAGGTACCGGTACTTAATAAGCGTGATAGGTCGTCGTCGAACTCTGGCGATGACCGAAAGCGGGCCTGTTTTGAAAATTTTCACAATATCGTTTCGTGTGAGTGCGGGCAGGACACGCTTCTATCTAAAGAGGGAGAAGCCATAACTTGCCCGGGTTGTAAAAAGTGCTACATTAAATGCTCGTGTGGCCATGCTCATCCGTTAGGGGATGGGCAAGGTAGCCAATGCTCTGAGTGTAAAACGTTTTTCCCCATGCACGCTCTTAACTATACCGTTTAGGGACTAGAAGCGTTTTTTTTGATACACCGTTGTAACACGCCAATATCAATAGTCATGGCGAATTTCCTAAAAATAGCCACATTCAACGTCGGGGGGATGGCCGATCCAGCTAAGCGATCCGCTGTATTGTCATCCCTCCGGTCGTTAGACGCCCACATCATTCTCCTCCAGGAGACGCATAGTTCTCCTGTGACGGAGGGTGGGTGGTGCGTCGAATGGGAGCCGAATAAAGCGATTTTTTGGTCTTCTCTTTCGGGGGCCCGATCGGAGAACGGAGTCGGGATCTTGCTAAAGCATAACGCCCTTAGCTTTGTTTCTCACTCTGGGGATGGGAACGGTAGAATTTTGGCTGCCGACATTAGACTTTACCATTCAATCATACACGTCGTAAACGTGTATGCCCCTAACCGTACCGAAAGCACTCCCTTAAGGAATGCTTTCTTCGACTCCCTTTATACCTACACCTACTCGAGGCATCCCACTCTCTTGGCCGGTGATTTCAACGGTGTGCAGGACCCGATACTTGAGCGTTTCCCCCCCTTACGTGGTAGTAACGAAAAGTTGTCAGGTCTTATCGCCCTTGTTGAGAACCTCCAGTTGTCGGATTCCTTCCGAAAGCTGTACGGCAACCGTATTTTTTACACACGTAGACAACATAACACTCAATCACGTCTAGACAGATTTTACATTTCATCTCATGTGCACCCCATTTCGGAATTTGGCACACAAAATTCACTTTCAGACCACGACATCATAACACTACAGATTCGGACAGAGCCTCAGCCCCCTAGGGGGAAGGGGATCTGGAAGAATAACACTAGCACTTACACAACAGACGCCTTCCAGGAGGAACTTGAACGCAGGTGGGCCTTGTGGCGAACGCTACAGGTCCCCTGCTTCAAGGATAAATTCTCTTGGTGGCTCGACATGAAACACCGCATTAAATTAATGAACATAGCACACTCACAACAGAACAGACAACAGGCAAACACGGAAGCCAAACAACTTGAGGAAAGGGTTACGGCTATTTGGGGGCAATTGGCAAGGGACCCTACCCTCCTCCCCGAATACCTCTCTTTAAAACGCCTTTCGGCCAACACCCAGCGACAATCTGCTCGCGCCAAAATTTTAAAATCCCAAGCTTCCTGTTTTGACCGCGGTGATCGGGGTACCAAGGAGTTCTTTCAGCGTTTCACTGAACATAGATCTAATACTGGTATTGTTAAACTGTGTGATGATTCCGGTCGCCACACGGAAAACACTAACGAGATGCTTAACATCGCCCACACCTTTTACAGTAAACTTTACACGAAACGCCCTACATGTACAGCAGCTCAGCAGCACTTCCTGCAACACGTCACCCCTAAACTTGACTCGAATGATGATACACTAGGTAAGCCCATAACGGCTGAGGAAGTGCTGAACACAATTATGCAAATGTCGTTGGGGAAATCCCCTGGACCCGATGGCGTCAGCGTCGAGTTCTACCGCTCGTGCTGGCGTATCATTGGCCAGGATTTAACTGACGTCATTAATACGATACACTCGTCGGGAACCGTCCCGGACGAGATGAAACGTGGCACAGTTACTCTAATCCATAAGAAAAACGACACAACACTGCTGAAGAACTACCGCCCGATCTCGTTGCTTAACACTGACCTTAAAATCTACACCAAGATTCTGGCAAATCGCATGCGCGCGCTCCTGGACAAGGTCTTGCACCCCCAACAATTTGCTGCGCCCGCCCGTCGAATTGCCGACGCCACTGTTTTGCTGAGAGATCTCTATTGTGATGCGATAGAGCGGGGCACAGATGCTTTCATTATTTCGCTCGACTTCGAGAAGGCTTTTGATTCAGTTGACCATGAATGGCTTTATTCGGTTATGACTAAAATGTGTTTCCCTGAACACTTTGTAAAACTAGTTCAGTCACTTAACACAAACGCGCAGTCGAATGTTCTAGTTAATGGACACCAAAGCCCGCTGTTCACTGTGGGTAGAGGAGTGAGGCAAGGGGACCCCCTGAGTCTCTTCCTCTACCTAATCGCCGCAACCCCTTTCTCACTAGCCCTTATGGCAGACACAAGCGTCCGTGGCATCGACGTACCTGGGAGACACGTGATCAAGTGCCCCAGTTACGCCGATGACACAACCCTCACCCTGACGCATCCCTACTCTGTTACACGTGCATTCCAGCATCTCGAACTCCTTTACTCGGCCTCTGGACTAGCACTTAATGTGTCGAAATCCAAAGGCCTCTTTACCAAGCCAAATCCCCCATTGGCTTCTTTACCACCTCTTGAGTGGACGTCATCCCACATCAGTCTCTTAGGGACCGTTATCGGCAATGCCGGTAGCGTAACCGAGAGCTGGCGTGCCCACTATCGCACATTCCGTTCCTCTATGACTTACCACACTCGGTACATACTCACCTGGAATGCCAAATCATTAATCTCTAAATCCAAACTTTTACCCCTACTCACTTACCAGGCCTCGACATACCCTATCCCCCACTCCCTTAGGCGAAGGGTGAATAGCGCGTGCGAGGTGTTTATGACGAACAACACGAAACTGATCATACCCATTGACACTCTGGCACTCCCTTTTGACAGAGGAGGCTATAACGTGGCGAACTGTCCACTTTACTGCGATCTTTTCTTTATGCAGCCTATATTTTCCTACTGTAGACATAGATTGAACGACACCCCAACCTCCCCCGGTATGGCCATGGTCGAGTATAACATCGGACTACAGCTCTCCCACCGGTTTGATCTGCGCTTGCGCAACAACCATCCCCATGCTGTTAGTCCTTCACCTTTCTATAGTAAAACCCTATCTCTTATTGAAAAATATAATTTAACCTTTGACCAACTCGTCCGTGGATCCATCCGTACCCTTTATCGGTTAATAACCTGTTCCCAAACGAATATCCCTGGCGCGGGCGGCTCTCAAGCGTCCCACGACCGTCGCTGGGGCAATGTTCACCACCCTATCCTCACCAACGCAATGAAGTCGTTCAACTACAGAACTATTTGGGATGTACTACCCGTATCATCCAAATTTTTTCAATTTTCTCTTGACCCAACCACGTTGTGCCAATTCTGTGGGAGGAGCCCAGAGACCTCCACTCACATATTCACCTCGTGTCCCGTACTCTCCCCGGTACGGGACTACATACAACGCCTTACAAACCGTATTACACACACTGACACCACGCTCTGCGGAGACATGATCATAAAACTTATCATTCCACCCAACATTGAAATATTTACAGAGCACCTAGTATACATCTTTACACTCACCCGGCACCACATCTGGAAAGCCAGAAACCGCATAAAATACGAAGACAGAAAAATTTTACCTCATCACATAATTTCTACCATTAAAAAAGCTATTGCACATCGACTTGCAGTCGAAAACAATAGGGTTGACACAACACATAAGGATATTATTCAAGACCTCAGGGATTTGACGGTGTAGCAGACTAACGCTTCTAGGGACGTCTCCGGTTGTCACATAAAAATCCGATCTCAACCAACCGTAGGAACTAATTTGCATAAATTCCAATTTCGACGACCTGCTTAATTTTGTTTCGCCATTTTGTTTGTTTCTCACGCACAGCCAAATTTTTTACACTAATTCCTTTTTTCCGTTACTGTATTGCCTTTTTTTTTCTATTCACCCTGCAACTCGTAAAGACAACCGAGAGCGTCATAGATTAACATCAAACATCCCCAGTTACTCTTTTTTCATTGACCCTGTTTTGAAAAATTTTGTTTCCATTTACCGTATTTATTTGCTGCAGGCCCGCAGCGCTTCCACCGAGTACTTGAACAGTGTGCATATATGCACGCCACAAACGACTAGTGGCGAAACCATGGTGACTTGTGCGCCATGCGTATTATTCAATTAGGCAGCGGTGTCCGGACCGCGTCGAAACGATTTTCGCTTTCGAGAAACCCCGATATGGAGTTCTCAGTTTCATAAAATACGATACTTTTGCATGAATTTGCTTTCTACTTCTCTCTTTTCGCATCCTCCCAGGGTCAAGCATATCCACCAATTGTGGGGAGCGACGACCCTGACTTTGTATTTTCCATTTCTTAACAGTATAGTTTCTTTTGTTTCCCCCTCCCGATAATTCCCACGAGTAAAAGCCCACAATTTTGAACCGTTGCCCACTACCATTGAATAGTCTAGTGGTAACGGCGTAAGTCCCGTAATAAACAGATCACGGGTTCTAATCCTGATCTTCCCCCTAAAATTAATGTTTGAGATCGGTAGTGTATGCAATGCTCCTTTCTACCTTCCCTCTTCGCCCTTCTCCCAGGGTCAATGCATACCCGTCGTCGGCGGGGAGCGAAGACCCTGTCTTTTTGCCTTACAATTCTCAACCGTTTTTGTTTTCTTGCGTGCTTCACGTGACCCTTGTTTGTTTCGCTCTCTATTTTCTCGTGCGTGTCTCTTGTACTACGATTTTTATGTCGTGTACCGGTGACGTCATTTTTTTTTGTTTTTTATATTCGTGCGTGCGTGTTTTATTTTTCGCTATTCGTACTACGATTTCTATGTCGGGTACTCGTGACGTCTTTACCTTTTTCTTTTCACTTCGCGCCGCTTCTCGCAGGGCCCAAGCATATCCGCCAAGGCGGGGAGTAATGGCCCTGGCTTTCTTCTTCTCTTATTGACCAACCCCGAGGGGTAACGGCACCGCGTTGTCAGGCGTGACGTGCCCGAAATTCATCGGCCTGATGATTTCGTTGTTTGTTTTTATTATCGCATTGAGTTTTTCGTATCGCTTCGTTTATTGGCGTTACAATAAACAAAAGATGCCACTTAATCATCAAAGCAAATAGGTTCCCGGGTGCTTCGGGCCGTTTGTTTCTTTGTTTATTTATTATATGTCATGTTGTTGGGCCTTAAACAACGTCGAAGGGGGCGCCAACGAGGCTCCCCGTGGTGCAGTAGCTGAACTACAGCGCACAGCTGCGCGGGCTGGACGGCTAATTAGCATACGTAATTACGTCATCAGCAGACACGCCGGAGCCGACCCGGCAATTAACGGCTGGCTGCACACACCTGCGTACCTGAACTGGCCATGTAAAAGTCGCAATTAAAGCGCATGAGCGTAAGGAAAACCTGCCGACGGGCTGCAGCAGCTCGGCAATTCAGCAGTTTTCGCTGCTTTTGCCCCGTACTTTACCATACTGGCCACGATGGAAGCGACCCCGATAGTTTTCGATCCTTTTCTTGCCTTCTTACACCAAGTAACTCACGTGGTAGCGCAAATCCAAGCTTGTACGGGCGGTTGGTAACCGCCTGTTACCTCAAAACGGCATTCTATTTGCATAAGGTAAGCATCCGGCACGATGACCGGTTGCCCCTTGTGAGCGGAGGCAAACAGCGACTCAAGCCAATAGGTTTGAAAGCGGATCTTGCCCGGCTTTAGAAGCTTTGTCGGCTCCCCGTAAACAGAAGTTGGCTCCGAAACTAAGTTGGCTCCGGAACGTATACCTATTACTCCTTCCCGTTTGCACCCACCCTTGCCTCCCTTTCCTTCCCGCAGCCGCCCGTTGGGCCTTTGTTAGGGCCACCAACGCCAGGGGCGCTTTTAGAGAATTGGCTGCAACCACCCCACCCACCTTCCTTGCGTGCTCGCACCACAAAAGGAAGTTATCTACCTTTCCCCAACCGACAACCGCGCCCTAGTGGTCGATTGTCTGGTTTTCCTCACTCCCTTCCGTACGTCCCTAAGACGTGCGGAAACCCCTCCTCCCCACGACCGTCCCTAGTTCGTTCAAGCCCGGCCCTTTTCAGGGCCCTCGCGTGGTAGAGCTAAACGGCCCTGTCCCTACGCTCCTGGAAGCAAAATTGCGTTGAATCTGCATATTCAACGACAAAGGACAGTTTCGACGTGGTACGTCACAAACTGAGAGCCTTGCTAACATCAGCTATTTGCATAAATTGACGACAACGGTCAATTTCGACGCGGTACGTCACAAACTGAGAGCCTTGCTGACATCAGCTATTTGCATAAATTGACGACAACGGTCAATTTCGACGTGGTACGTCACAAACTGAGAGCCTTGCTAACACCAGCTAATTTGCATAAATTGACGACAACGGTCAATTTCGACGTGGTACGTCATAAGTCGAGATCATCTCGACCATGACGACAGCAAAAGCTTCCGTTCCCATGGCGTGGAACAAAGTTGTCCACCGAGGCCTCCCGCGGGGAGCTCCTGCTTTCAGTAGGGAGACCGAGGTCTTGGCTAAGTTGCCAACTAAAAAATCGAGGCACTTCATTTATGAAATGCTTGCGAAAATTCATTTTCCCATCCGCAACCTGGAGGGAATAGTTGAACGACGCGGGGGTCTGACAGATTTCACATGCAGAACCCGCGAGATGGCTATAGAGCTTGCAGGAAAGCTGAAGACGTTGCGAGCTGTCGAGTTCGCCAGATTGCACGATCTTGAGTGGACCACAGTATTGGTCAAGGAGATACCGCCGCGTTTCTCCGTCGAGGAGGTACGAGGGTACCTCGCCTCTAGACATGCTACTGTCAAGAAGGCAGAAAAGCTAAAGGACCGTTGGGGGGTCCAAGATGGCAAACGAGGTTTTGACCTCAAGACGGCCGAGTTGAGAGAGAATCCAATCGGCCCGAGAATACGAATTGGGGGTTTCTCCTTCTACGTGGAGTATGAAGGACAACCTCCACAATGCTTTGTATGCAGGAAATTTGGGCACATGCGAGACGCTTGTGACATATTTCAGAGCCGGGACGAAAATTTTCCAACACTAGGAGAAAATCGTACACGGAGAGGCGGGCCTCAAATGACCTCCACTCCCATCCAGGATCCGAAGGTTACGACCCCTCCTTCAAATGCCGCAGAAGTTGCAGCGAGTAGTGCCCCCCCAACTGATGTTATCACAGAGGGTCCTGTTGACCCCCAAGATGGCCCCACAGGTACAGACGTAAATATTGACGGCATTTTAGAGGTCGATATCCCCGTCGAAGAGCACCAGAATCCCGAGGGCCGCGTCTCGGACGCCCCCGCAAACATCGACGACGTTATAGAGGTGACCAACCCCGCAGAAGTGCAGGAGAATCCAGAGGGCCGCGTCTCGGACGCCCCCGCAAAGACCGACGAAGTCATAGAGGTGACCACCCCCGCAGATGTACAGGAGAATCCAGAGGGCCGCGTCTCGGACGCCCCCGCAAAGACCGACGGAGACATCGAAGCGACCACCCCCGCAGAAGTACAGGAGAATCCTGAGGGCCGCGTCTCGGACGCCCCCGCAAAGACCGACGGAGACATAGAGGTGACCACTCCCGCAGAAGACAAGGAGTATCCTGAGGGCTGCGCCTCGGGCGCCCCCGCAAAGACCGACGGCGGTACTGGGTCTACCATTTCCGCAGAAGATAAGGAGTATCCTGAGGGCTGCGCCACGGGCGCCCCCGCTAAAGGCATCACGAGTCCTGAGGGCCGCGCCACGGGCGCCCCCGCTTTCCAAGGAGGACCAACAATGAGGAAGACTGTTTGGAGGGACCCACATCAGAAGAACCCATGGTGGCAGCCACCCCCTTCTGAAGAGAGCATAAGAAGCATGCCGTTGGGAGATCCGGCGTTCATTCATGAGCTAAGACTATTATCTAACTCTACCGAAATTAACAATAGTAGTACTGAAGAAGAGGTTGAGGCATTCATTAAACGAATGCACTCTTCCTCCTCTTCATCTAGTGCACACTCGAGCAAACGTGTATGCGTAGATAAAAATTCTGCTCCGTGTGAATGCGGGGCTGATGTTTACATTACACCAGAAAAGGGTGAAGGGTTTTGCCCTGACTGTACTAGTTATTTTCGTCGCTGCGATTGCTGTAACGAAATTAATAACCTACCAGGAGGTTACCCTGAAGTATGTACGCGCTGTGGAAACATGGTGCATCCATCACATGGTGTAAATGTTACCTGGTAACTTTTCACTCGTATATGTTTTTTGTATGCCTGCGCTATATTGCGCGTACTTTGTCAGTCCCGTAGTGGACGCCTCTGATTGGCGGTAAAACCGACCACCCACATAGGGCTTAGGTTTTTTCGTACTCGTGTAACTTTTTGTATGTCTGCGCGTTTAACTGCGTGTACCTTGCCAGCTAAGCCCTCTCATTGGTCGCTTAACCGACCACCCATATAGGGCTTAGGTTTTTCGTACTTGTGTATCTTTTTTGTATGTCTGCGCTATAGTGCGCGTACTTTGCCAGTCCCGTAGCGGACGACTCTGATTGGCAGTTTAATCGACCACCCATATAGGGCTTAGGTTCTTCGTATTTGTGTAATGTTAGCGCGGTTAACTGCGTGTACTTTGTCAGCTCAGTCCTCTCATTGGTCACTTAACCGACCACTCATATAGGGCTTAGGTTTTCGTACTTGTGTAATATTATTGTATTCTGCGCTATGCGTACCTCGTCAGATCCGTAGCGAAAGCCTCTGATTGGTAGTTTAACTGACCACCCATATAGGGCTTAGGTTTTTCGTACTTGTGTAATGTTCGCGCGTCTAACTGTGTGTACTTTGTCAGCTCAGTCCTCTCATTGGTCGCTTAACCGACCACTCATATAGGGCTTCGGTTTTCGTACTTGTGTAATATTATTGTATTCTGCGCTATACTGCGCGTACCTCGTCAGATCCGTAGCGAACGCCTCTGATTGGTAATTTAACTGACCACCCATGTAGGGTTTGGGCTTTTCGTTCTCGTGAACCCTTTTTCTTTGTATATTTGCGCCATAGTGCGCATACCTTGTCAGTCCCATAGTATATGCTTATGATTGGCCGCTTAACCGACCACTCACACAGGGTTTCGCTTTACCGATCCTGTGTTTTTACTTTGTACGTCTGTGCGTTTAACTGCGTGTACTTTACTAGGTGTTTAGCATAAGCTTCTGATTGGTCGCTTAAACGACCACTCATATAGGGCTTTGGTTCTTTGTGTCTGGGTTTTGTGCGTACCTTGCTGGTGGCACAACGCAAGGCTCTGATTGGTCAATCCGTCGAACACCCATATAGGACATCGGCTTTGGCGTTTTGTGTACATATTTTGATTCCTATTCACAGCATTCTGTGTTCATTTGCATATGTGGCTTTTTGTACATCTACCACATTTGGGGTTCATTTGCATATGTGACCCCTGTACTTATGGTGCTCATTTGCATAAATAAGTTCTTCTCAGCTCTTTTCAGTTTTTTCCGCCATTTTGTTTCGTTTGTGCTTTCTGTGTTTTGTTTCTTTATCCGCCTCCAACCCTTTGAGGTACTTGTTTCGTCCCCCCTTAAACAGTATATTGCGCGATTTTGTTTTCGTGGCAATAAACAAATATCGGAGTAACTTTTTTCCACTTAATCATCAAAGCAAATAGGTTCCCGGGTGCTTCGGGCCGTTTGTTTCTTTGTTTATTTATTATATGTCATGTTGTTGGGCCTTAAACAACGTCGAAGGGGGCGCCAACGAGGCTCCCCGTGGTGCAGTAGCTGAACTACAGCGCACAGCTGCGCGGGCTGGACGGCTAATTAGCATACGTAATTACGTCATCAGCAGACACGCCGGAGCCGACCCGGCAATTAACGGCTGGCTGCACACACCTGCGTACCTGAACTGGCCATGTAAAAGTCGCAATTAAAGCGCATGAGCGTAAGGAAAACCTGCCGACGGGCTGCAGCAGCTCGGCAATTCAGCAGTTTTCGCTGCTTTTGCCCCGTACTTTACCATACTGGCCACGATGGAAGCGACCCCGATAGTTTTCGATCCTTTTCTTGCCTTCTTACACCAAGTAACTCACGTGGTAGCGCAAATCCAAGCTTGTACGGGCGGTTGGTAACCGCCTGTTACCTCAAAACGGCATTCTATTTGAATAAGGTAAGCATCATACTCCTCGGAGTAACTTTTTTCCACTTAATCATCAAAGCAAATAGGTTCCCGGGTGCTTCGGGCCGTTTGTTTCTTTGTTTATTTATTATATGTCATGTTGTTGGGCCTTAAACAACGTCGAAGGGGGCGCCAACGAGGCTCCCCGTGGTGCAGTAGCTGAACTACAGCGCACAGCTGCGCGGGCTGGACGGCTAATTAGCATACGTAATTACGTCATCAGCAGACACGCCGGAGCCGACCCGGCAATTAACGGCTGGCTGCACACACCTGCGTACCTGAACTGGCCATGTAAAAGTCGCAATTAAAGCGCATGAGCGTAAGGAAAACCTGCCGACGGGCTGCAGCAGCTCGGCAATTCAGCAGTTTTCGCTGCTTTTGCCCCGTACTTTACCATACTGGCCACGATGGAAGCGACCCCGATAGTTTTCGATCCTTTTCTTGCCTTCTTACACCAAGTAACTCACGTGGTAGCGCAAATCCAAGCTTGTACGGGCGGTTGGTAACCGCCTGTTACCTCAAAACGGCATTCTATTTGAATAAGGTAAGCATCATACTCCTCGGAGTAACTTTTTTCCACTTAATCATCAAAGCAAATAGGTTCCCGGGTGCTTCGGGCCGTTTGTTTCTTTGTTTATTTATTATATGTCATGTTGTTGGGCCTTAAACAACGTCGAAGGGGGCGCCAACGAGGCTCCCCGTGGTGCAGTAGCTGAACTACAGCGCACAGCTGCGCGGGCTGGACGGCTAATTAGCATACGTAATTACGTCATCAGCAGACACGCCGGAGCCGACCCGGCAATTAACGGCTGGCTGCACACACCTGCGTACCTGAACTGGCCATGTAAAAGTCGCAATTAAAGCGCATGAGCGTAAGGAAAACCTGCCGACGGGCTGCAGCAGCTCGGCAATTCAGCAGTTTTCGCTGCTTTTGCCCCGTACTTTACCATACTGGCCACGATGGAAGCGACCCCGATAGTTTTCGATCCTTTTCTTGCCTTCTTACACCAAGTAACTCACGTGGTAGCGCAAATCCAAGCTTGTACGGGCGGTTGGTAACCGCCTGTTACCTCAAAACGGCATTCTATTTGAATAAGGTAAGCATCATACTCCTCGGAGTAACTTTTTTCCACTTAATCATCAAAGCAAATAGGTTCCCGGGTGCTTCGGGCCGTTTGTTTCTTTGTTTATTTATTATATGTCATGTTGTTGGGCCTTAAACAACGTCGAAGGGGGCGCCAACGAGGCTCCCCGTGGTGCAGTAGCTGAACTACAGCGCACAGCTGCGCGGGCTGGACGGCTAATTAGCATACGTAATTACGTCATCAGCAGACACGCCGGAGCCGACCCGGCAATTAACGGCTGGCTGCACACACCTGCGTACCTGAACTGGCCATGTAAAAGTCGCAATTAAAGCGCATGAGCGTAAGGAAAACCTGCCGACGGGCTGCAGCAGCTCGGCAATTCAGCAGTTTTCGCTGCTTTTGCCCCGTACTTTACCATACTGGCCACGATGGAAGCGACCCCGATAGTTTTCGATCCTTTTCTTGCCTTCTTACACCAAGTAACTCACGTGGTAGCGCAAATCCAAGCTTGTACGGGCGGTTGGTAACCGCCTGTTACCTCAAAACGGCATTCTATTTGAATAAGGTAAGCATCATACTCCTCGGAGTAACTTTTTTCCACTTAATCATCAAAGCAAATAGGTTCCCGGGTGCTTCGGGCCGTTTGTTTCTTTGTTTATTTATTATATGTCATGTTGTTGGGCCTTAAACAACGTCGAAGGGGGCGCCAACGAGGCTCCCCGTGGTGCAGTAGCTGAACTACAGCGCACAGCTGCGCGGGCTGGACGGCTAATTAGCATACGTAATTACGTCATCAGCAGACACGCCGGAGCCGACCCGGCAATTAACGGCTGGCTGCACACACCTGCGTACCTGAACTGGCCATGTAAAAGTCGCAATTAAAGCGCATGAGCGTAAGGAAAACCTGCCGACGGGCTGCAGCAGCTCGGCAATTCAGCAGTTTTCGCTGCTTTTGCCCCGTACTTTACCATACTGGCCACGATGGAAGCGACCCCGATAGTTTTCGATCCTTTTCTTGCCTTCTTACACCAAGTAACTCACGTGGTAGCGCAAATCCAAGCTTGTACGGGCGGTTGGTAACCGCCTGTTACCTCAAAACGGCATTCTATTTGAATAAGGTAAGCATCATACTCCTCGGAGTAACTTTTTTCCACTTAATCATCAAAGCAAATAGGTTCCCGGGTGCTTCGGGCCGTTTGTTTCTTTGTTTATTTATTATATGTCATGTTGTTGGGCCTTAAACAACGTCGAAGGGGGCGCCAACGAGGCTCCCCGTGGTGCAGTAGCTGAACTACAGCGCACAGCTGCGCGGGCTGGACGGCTAATTAGCATACGTAATTACGTCATCAGCAGACACGCCGGAGCCGACCCGGCAATTAACGGCTGGCTGCACACACCTGCGTACCTGAACTGGCCATGTAAAAGTCGCAATTAAAGCGCATGAGCGTAAGGAAAACCTGCCGACGGGCTGCAGCAGCTCGGCAATTCAGCAGTTTTCGCTGCTTTTGCCCCGTACTTTACCATACTGGCCACGATGGAAGCGACCCCGATAGTTTTCGATCCTTTTCTTGCCTTCTTACACCAAGTAACTCACGTGGTAGCGCAAATCCAAGCTTGTACGGGCGGTTGGTAACCGCCTGTTACCTCAAAACGGCATTCTATTTGCATAAGGTAAGCATCCGGCACGATGACCGGTTGCCCCTTGTGAGCGGAGGCAAACAGCGACTCAAGCCAATAGGTTTGAAAGCGGATCTTGCCCGGCTTTAGAAGCTTTGTCGGCTCCCCGTAAACAGAAGTTGGCTCCGAAACTAAGTTGGCTCCGGAACGTATACCTATTACTCCTTCCCGTTTGCACCCACCCTTGCCTCCCTTTCCTTCCCGCAGCCGCCCGTTGGGCCTTTGTTAGGGCCACCAACGCCAGGGGCGCTTTTAGAGAATTGGCTGCAACCACCCCACCCACCTTCCTTGCGTGCTCGCACCACAAAAGGAAGTTATCTACCTTTCCCCAACCGACAACCGCGCCCTAGTGGTCGATTGTCTGGTTTTCCTCACTCCCTTCCGTACGTCCCTAAGACGTGCGGAAACCCCTCCCCACGACCGTCCCTAGTTCGTTCAAGCCCGGCCCTTTTCAGGGCCCTCGCGTGGTAGAGCTAAACGGTCCTGTCCCTACGCTCCTGGAAGCAAAATTGCGTTGAATCTGCATATTCAACGACAAAGGACAGTTTCGACGTGGTACGTCACAAACTGAGAGCCTTGCTAACATCAGCTATTTGCATAAATTGACGACAACGGTCAATTTCGACGCGGTACGTCACAAACTGAGAGCCTTGCTGACATCAGCTATTTGCATAAATTGACGACAACGGTCAATTTCGACGTGGTACGTCACAAACTGAGAGCCTTGCTAACACCAGCTAATTTGCATAAATTGACGACAACGGTCAATTTCGACGTGGTACGTCATAAGTCGAGATCATCTCGACCATGACGTCAGCAAAAGCTTCCGTTCCCATGGCGTGGAACAAAGTTGTCCACCGAGGCCTCCCGCGGGGAGCTCCTGCTTTCAGTAGGGAGACCGAGGTCTTGGCTAAGTTGCCAACTAAAAAATCGAGGCACTTCATTTATGAAATGCTTGCGAAAATTCATTTTCCCATCCGCAACCTGGAGGGAATAGTTGAACGACGCGGGGGTCTGACAGATTTCACATGCAGAACCCGCGAGATGGCTATAGAGCTTGCAGGAAAGCTGAAGACGTTGCGAGCTGTCGAGTTCGCCAGATTGCACGATCTTGAGTGGACCACAGTATTGGTCAAGGAGATACCGCCGCGTTTCTCCGTCGAGGAGGTACGAGGGTACCTCGCCTCTAGACATGCTACTGTCAAGAAGGCAGAAAAGCTAAAGGACCGTTGGGGGGTCCAAGATGGCAAACGAGGTTTTGACCTCAAGACGGCCGAGTTGAGAGAGCATCCAATCGGCCCGAGAATACGAATTGGGGGTTTCTCCTTCTACGTGGAGTATGAAGGACAACCTCCACAATGCTTTGTATGCAGGAAATTTGGGCACATGCGAGACGCTTGTGACATATTTCAGAGCCGGGACGAAAATTTTCCAACACTAGGAGAAAATCGTACACGGAGAGGCGGGCCTCAAATGACCTCCACTCCCATCCAGGATCCGAAGGTTACGACCCCCCCTTCAAATGCCGCAGAAGTTGCAGCGAGTAGTGCCCCCCCAACTGATGTTATCACAGAGGGTCCTGTTGACCCCCAAGATGGCCCCACAGGTACAGACGTAACTATTGACGGCATTTTAGAGGTCGATATCCCCGTCGAAGAGCACCAGAATCCCGAGGGCCGCGTCTCGGACGCCCCCGCAAACATCGACGACGTTATAGAGGTGACCAACCCCGCAGAAGTGCAGGAGAATCCAGAGGGCCGCGTCTCGGACGCCCCCGCAAAGACCGACGGAGTCATAGAGGTGACCACCCCCGCAGAAGTACAGGAGAATCCAGAGGGCCGCGTCTCGGACGCCCCCGCAAAGACCGACGGAGACATCGAAGCGACCACCCCCGCAGAAGTACAGGAGAATCCCGAGGGCCGCGTCTCGGACGCCCCCGCAAAGACCGACGGAGACATAGAGGTGACCACTCCCGCAGAAGACAAGGAGTATCCTGAGGGCTGCGCCTCGGGCGCCCCCGCAAAGACCGACGGCGGTACTGGGTCTACCATTTCCGCAGAAGATAAGGAGTATCCTGAGGGCTGCGCCACGGGCGCCCCCGCTAAAGGCATCACGAGTCCTGAGGGCCGCGCCACGGGCGCCCCCGCTTTCCAAGGAGGACCAACAATGAGGAAGACTGTTTGGAGGGACCCACATCAGAAGAACCCATGGTGGCAGCCACCCCCTTCTGAAGAGAGCATAAGAAGCATGCCGTTGGGAGATCCGGCGTTCATTCATGAGCTAAGACTATTATCTAACTCTACCGAAATTAACAATAGTAGTACTGAAGAAGAGGTTGAGGCATTCATTAAACGAATGCACTCTTCCTCCTCTTCATCTAGTGCACACTCGAGCAAACGTGTATGCGTAGATAAAAATTCTGCTCCGTGTGAATGCGGGGCTGATGTTTACATTACACCAGAAAAGGGTGAAGGTTTTTGCCCTGACTGTACTAGTTATTTTCGTCGCTGCGATTGCTGTAACGAAATTAATAACCTACCAGGAGGTTACCCTGAAGTATGTACGCGCTGTGGAAACATGGTGCATCCATCACATGGTGTAAATGTTACCTGGTAACTTTTCACTCGTATATGTTTTTTGTATGCCTGCGCTATAGTGCGCGTACTTTGTCAGTCCCGTAGTGGACGCCTCTGATTGGCGGTAAAACCGACCACCCACATAGGGCTTAGGTTTTTTCGTACTCGTGTAACTTTTTGTATGTCTGCGCGTTTAACTGCGTGTACCTTGCCAGCTAAGCCCTCTCATTGGTCGCTTAACCGACCACCCATATAGGGCTTAGGTTTTTCGTACTTGTGTATCTTTATTGTATGTCTGCGCTATAGTGCGCGTACTTTGCCAGTCCCGTAGCGGACGACTCTGATTGGCAGTTTAATCGACCACCCATATAGGGCTTAGGTTCTTCGTATTTGTGTAATGTTAGCGCGGTTAACTGCGTGTACTTTGTCAGCTCAGTCCTCTCATTGGTCACTTAACCGACCACTCATATAGGGCTTAGGTTTTCGTACTTGTGTAATATTATTGTATTCTGCGCTGTACTGCGCGTACCTCGTCAGATCCGTAGCGAACGCCTCTGATTGGTAATTTAACTGACCACCCATGTAGGGTTTGGGCTTTTCGTTCTCGTGAACCCTTTTTCTTTGTATATTTGCGCCATAGTGCGCATACCTTGTCAGTCCCATAGTATATGCTTATGATTGGCCGCTTAACCGACCACTCACACAGGGTTTCGCTTTACCGATCCTGTGTTTTTACTTTGTACGTCTGTGCGTTTAACTGCGTGTACTTTACTAGGTGTTTAGCATAAGCTTCTGATTGGTCGCTTAAACGACCACTCATATAGGGCTTTGGTTCTTTGTGTCTGGGTTTTGTGCGTACCTTGCTGGTGGCACAACGCAAGGCTCTGATTGGTCAATCCGTCGAACACCCATATAGGACATCGGCTTTGGCGTTTTGTGTACATATTTTGATTCCTATTCACAGCATTCTGTGTTCATTTGCATATATGGCTTTTTGTACATCTACCACATTTGGTGTTCATTTGCATATGTGACCCCTGTACTTATGGTGCTCATTTGCATCAATAAGTTCTTCTCAGCTCTTTTCAGTTTTTTCCGCCATTTTGTTTCGTTTGTGCTTTCTGTGTTTTGTTTCTTTATCCGCCTCCAACCCTTTGAGGTACTTGTTTCGTCCCCCCTTAAACAGTATATTGCGCGATTTTGTTTTCGTGGCAATAAACAAATATCGGAGTAACTTTTTTCCACTTAATCATCAAAGCAAATAGGTTCCCGGGTGCTTCGGGCCGTTTGTTTCTTTGTTTATTTATTATATGTCATGTTGTTGGGCCTTAAACAACGTCGAAGGGGGCGCCAACGAGGCTCCCCGTGGTGCAGTAGCTGAACTACAGCGCACAGCTGCGCGGGCTGGACGGCTAATTAGCATACGTAATTACGTCATCAGCAGACACGCCGGAGCCGACCCGGCAATTAACGGCTGGCTGCACACACCTGCGTACCTGAACTGGCCATGTAAAAGTCGCAATTAAAGCGCATGAGCGTAAGGAAAACCTGCCGACGGGCTGCAGCAGCTCGGCAATTCAGCAGTTTTCGCTGCTTTTGCCCCGTACTTTACCATACTGGCCACGATGGAAGCGACCCCGATAGTTTTCGATCCTTTTCTTGCCTTCTTACACCAAGTAACTCACGTGGTAGCGCAAATCCAAGCTTGTACGGGCGGTTGGTAACCGCCTGTTACCTCAAAACGGCATTCTATTTGAATAAGGTAAGCATCATACTCCTCGGAGTAACTTTTTTCCACTTAATCATCAAAGCAAATAGGTTCCCGGGTGCTTCGGGCCGTTTGTTTCTTTGTTTATTTATTATATGTCATGTTGTTGGGCCTTAAACAACGTCGAAGGGGGCGCCAACGAGGCTCCCCGTGGTGCAGTAGCTGAACTACAGCGCACAGCTGCGCGGGCTGGACGGCTAATTAGCATACGTAATTACGTCATCAGCAGACACGCCGGAGCCGACCCGGCAATTAACGGCTGGCTGCACACACCTGCGTACCTGAACTGGCCATGTAAAAGTCGCAATTAAAGCGCATGAGCGTAAGGAAAACCTGCCGACGGGCTGCAGCAGCTCGGCAATTCAGCAGTTTTCGCTGCTTTTGCCCCGTACTTTACCATACTGGCCACGATGGAAGCGACCCCGATAGTTTTCGATCCTTTTCTTGCCTTCTTACACCAAGTAACTCACGTGGTAGCGCAAATCCAAGCTTGTACGGGCGGTTGGTAACCGCCTGTTACCTCAAAACGGCATTCTATTTGAATAAGGTAAGCATCATACTCCTCGGAGTAACTTTTTTCCACTTAATCATCAAAGCAAATAGGTTCCCGGGTGCTTCGGGCCGTTTGTTTCTTTGTTTATTTATTATATGTCATGTTGTTGGGCCTTAAACAACGTCGAAGGGGGCGCCAACGAGGCTCCCCGTGGTGCAGTAGCTGAACTACAGCGCACAGCTGCGCGGGCTGGACGGCTAATTAGCATACGTAATTACGTCATCAGCAGACACGCCGGAGCCGACCCGGCAATTAACGGCTGGCTGCACACACCTGCGTACCTGAACTGGCCATGTAAAAGTCGCAATTAAAGCGCATGAGCGTAAGGAAAACCTGCCGACGGGCTGCAGCAGCTCGGCAATTCAGCAGTTTTCGCTGCTTTTGCCCCGTACTTTACCATACTGGCCACGATGGAAGCGACCCCGATAGTTTTCGATCCTTTTCTTGCCTTCTTACACCAAGTAACTCACGTGGTAGCGCAAATCCAAGCTTGTACGGGCGGTTGGTAACCGCCTGTTACCTCAAAACGGCATTCTATTTGAATAAGGTAAGCATCATACTCCTCGGAGTAACTTTTTTCCACTTAATCATCAAAGCAAATAGGTTCCCGGGTGCTTCGGGCCGTTTGTTTCTTTGTTTATTTATTATATGTCATGTTGTTGGGCCTTAAACAACGTCGAAGGGGGCGCCAACGAGGCTCCCCGTGGTGCAGTAGCTGAACTACAGCGCACAGCTGCGCGGGCTGGACGGCTAATTAGCATACGTAATTACGTCATCAGCAGACACGCCGGAGCCGACCCGGCAATTAACGGCTGGCTGCACACACCTGCGTACCTGAACTGGCCATGTAAAAGTCGCAATTAAAGCGCATGAGCGTAAGGAAAACCTGCCGACGGGCTGCAGCAGCTCGGCAATTCAGCAGTTTTCGCTGCTTTTGCCCCGTACTTTACCATACTGGCCACGATGGAAGCGACCCCGATAGTTTTCGATCCTTTTCTTGCCTTCTTACACCAAGTAACTCACGTGGTAGCGCAAATCCAAGCTTGTACGGGCGGTTGGTAACCGCCTGTTACCTCAAAACGGCATTCTATTTGCATAAGGTAAGCATCCGGCACGATGACCGGTTGCCCCTTGTGAGCGGAGGCAAACAGCGACTCAAGCCAATAGGTTTGAAAGCGGATCTTGCCCGGCTTTAGAAGCTTTGTCGGCTCCCCGTAAACAGAAGTTGGCTCCGAAACTAAGTTGGCTCCGGAACGTATACCTATTACTCCTTCCCGTTTGCACCCACCCTTGCCTCCCTTTCCTTCCCGCAGCCGCCCGTTGGGCCTTTGTTAGGGCCACCAACGCCAGGGGCGCTTTTAGAGAATTGGCTGCAACCACCCCACCCACCTTCCTTGCGTGCTCGCACCACAAAAGGAAGTTATCTACCTTTCCCCAACCGACAACCGCGCCCTAGTGGTCGATTGTCTGGTTTTCCTCACTCCCTTCCGTACGTCCCTAAGACGTGCGGAAACCCCTCCTCCCCACGACCGTCCCTAGTTCGTTCAAGCCCGGCCCTTTTCAGGGCCCTCGCGTGGTAGAGCTAAACGGCCCTGTCCCTACGCTCCTGGAAGCAAAATTGCGTTGAATCTGCATATTCAACGACAAAGGACAGTTTCGACGTGGTACGTCACAAACTGAGAGCCTTGCTAACATCAGCTATTTGCATAAATTGACGACAACGGTCAATTTCGACGCGGTACGTCACAAACTGAGAGCCTTGCTGACATCAGCTATTTGCATAAATTGACGACAACGGTCAATTTCGACGTGGTACGTCACAAACTGAGAGCCTTGCTAACACCAGCTAATTTGCATAAATTGACGACAACGGTCAATTTCGACGTGGTACGTCATAAGTCGAGATCATCTCGACCATGACGACAGCAAAAGCTTCCGTTCCCATGGCGTGGAACAAAGTTGTCCACCGAGGCCTCCCGCGGGGAGCTCCTGCTTTCAGTAGGGAGACCGAGGTCTTGGCTAAGTTGCCAACTAAAAAATCGAGGCACTTCATTTATGAAATGCTTGCGAAAATTCATTTTCCCATCCGCAACCTGGAGGGAATAGTTGAACGACGCGGGGGTCTGACAGATTTCACATGCAGAACCCGCGAGATGGCTATAGAGCTTGCAGGAAAGCTGAAGACGTTGCGAGCTGTCGAGTTCGCCAGATTGCACGATCTTGAGTGGACCACAGTATTGGTCAAGGAGATACCGCCGCGTTTCTCCGTCGAGGAGGTACGAGGGTACCTCGCCTCTAGACATGCTACTGTCAAGAAGGCAGAAAAGCTAAAGGACCGTTGGGGGGTCCAAGATGGCAAACGAGGTTTTGACCTCAAGACGGCCGAGTTGAGAGAGAATCCAATCGGCCCGAGAATACGAATTGGGGGTTTCTCCTTCTACGTGGAGTATGAAGGACAACCTCCACAATGCTTTGTATGCAGGAAATTTGGGCACATGCGAGACGCTTGTGACATATTTCAGAGCCGGGACGAAAATTTTCCAACACTAGGAGAAAATCGTACACGGAGAGGCGGGCCTCAAATGACCTCCACTCCCATCCAGGATCCGAAGGTTACGACCCCTCCTTCAAATGCCGCAGAAGTTGCAGCGAGTAGTGCCCCCCCAACTGATGTTATCACAGAGGGTCCTGTTGACCCCCAAGATGGCCCCACAGGTACAGACGTAAATATTGACGGCATTTTAGAGGTCGATATCCCCGTCGAAGAGCACCAGAATCCCGAGGGCCGCGTCTCGGACGCCCCCGCAAACATCGACGACGTTATAGAGGTGACCAACCCCGCAGAAGTGCAGGAGAATCCAGAGGGCCGCGTCTCGGACGCCCCCGCAAAGACCGACGAAGTCATAGAGGTGACCACCCCCGCAGATGTACAGGAGAATCCAGAGGGCCGCGTCTCGGACGCCCCCGCAAAGACCGACGGAGACATCGAAGCGACCACCCCCGCAGAAGTACAGGAGAATCCTGAGGGCCGCGTCTCGGACGCCCCCGCAAAGACCGACGGAGACATAGAGGTGACCACTCCCGCAGAAGACAAGGAGTATCCTGAGGGCTGCGCCTCGGGCGCCCCCGCAAAGACCGACGGCGGTACTGGGTCTACCATTTCCGCAGAAGATAAGGAGTATCCTGAGGGCTGCGCCACGGGCGCCCCCGCTAAAGGCATCACGAGTCCTGAGGGCCGCGCCACGGGCGCCCCCGCTTTCCAAGGAGGACCAACAATGAGGAAGACTGTTTGGAGGGACCCACATCAGAAGAACCCATGGTGGCAGCCACCCCCTTCTGAAGAGAGCATAAGAAGCATGCCGTTGGGAGATCCGGCGTTCATTCATGAGCTAAGACTATTATCTAACTCTACCGAAATTAACAATAGTAGTACTGAAGAAGAGGTTGAGGCATTCATTAAACGAATGCACTCTTCCTCCTCTTCATCTAGTGCACACTCGAGCAAACGTGTATGCGTAGATAAAAATTCTGCTCCGTGTGAATGCGGGGCTGATGTTTACATTACACCAGAAAAGGGTGAAGGTTTTTGCCCTGACTGTACTAGTTATTTTCGTCGCTGCGATTGCTGTAACGAAATTAATAACCTACCAGGAGGTTACCCTGAAGTATGTACGCGCTGTGGAAACATGGTGCATCCATCACATGGTGTAAATGTTACCTGGTAACTTTTCACTCGTATATGTTTTTTGTATGCCTGCGCTATAGTGCGCGTACTTTGTCAGTCCCGTAGTGGACGCCTCTGATTGGCGGTAAAACCGACCACCCACATAGGGCTTAGGTTTTTTCGTACTCGTGTAACTTTTTGTATGTCTGCGCGTTTAACTGCGTGTACCTTGCCAGCTAAGCCCTCTCATTGGTCGCTTAACCGACCACCCATATAGGGCTTAGGTTTTTCGTACTTGTGTATCTTTATTGTATGTCTGCGCTATAGTGCGCGTACTTTGCCAGTCCCGTAGCGGACGACTCTGATTGGCAGTTTCATCGACCACCCATATAGGGCTTAGGTTCTTCGTATTTGTGTAATGTTAGCGCGGTTAACTGCGTGTACTTTGTCAGCTCAGTCCTCTCATTGGTCACTTAACCGACCACTCATATAGGGCTTAGGTTTTCGTACTTGTGTAATATTATTGTATTCTGCGCTATACTGCGCGTACCTCGTCAGATCCGTAGCGAAAGCCTCTGATTGGTAGTTTAACTGACCACCCATATAGGGCTTAGGTTTTTCGTACTTGTGTAATGTTCGCGCGTCTAACTGTGTGTACTTTTCAGCTCAGTCCTCTCATTGGTCGCTTAACCGACCACTCATATAGGGCTTCGGTTTTCGTACTTGTGTAATATTATTGTATTCTGCGCTATACTGCGCGTACCTCGTCAGATCCGTAGCGAACGCCTCTGATTGGTAATTTAACTGACCACCCATGTAGGGTTTGGGCTTTTCGTTCTCGTGAACCCTTTTTCCTTGTATATTTGCGCCATAGTGCGCATACCTTGTCAGTCCCATAGTATATGCTTATGATTGGCCGCTTAACCGACCACTCACACAGGGTTTCGCTTTACCGATCCTGTGTTTTTACTTTGTACGTCTGTGCGTTTAACTGCGTGTACTTTACTAGGTGTTCAGCATAAGCTTCTGATTGGTCGCTTAAACGACCACTCATATAGGGCTTTGGTTCTTTGTGTCTGGGTTTTGTGCGTACCTTGCTGGTGGCACAACGCAAGGCTCTGATTGGTCAATCCGTCGAACACCCATATAGGACATCGGCTTTGGCGTTTTGTGTACATATTTTGATTCCTATTCACAGCATTCTGTGTTCATTTGCATATGTGGCTTTTTGTACATCTACCACATTTGGTGTTCATTTGCATATGTGACCCCTGTACTTATGGTGCTCATTTGCATAAATAAGTTCTTCTCAGCTCTTTTCAGTTTTTTCCGCCATTTTGTTTTCGTTTGTGCTTTCTGTGTTTTGTTTCTTTATCCGCCTCCAACCCTTTGAGGTACTTGTTTCGTCCCCCCTTAAACAGTATATTGCGCGATTTTGTTTTCGTGGCAATAAACAAATATCGGAGTAACTTTTTTCCACTTAATCATCAAAGCAAATAGGTTCCCGGGTGCTTCGGGCCGTTTGTTTCTTTGTTTATTTATTATATGTCATGTTGTTGGGCCTTAAACAACGTCGAAGGGGGCGCCAACGAGGCTCCCCGTGGTGCAGTAGCTGAACTACAGCGCACAGCTGCGCGGGCTGGACGGCTAATTAGCATACGTAATTACGTCATCAGCAGACACGCCGGAGCCGACCCGGCAATTAACGGCTGGCTGCACACACCTGCGTACCTGAACTGGCCATGTAAAAGTCGCAATTAAAGCGCATGAGCGTAAGGAAAACCTGCCGACGGGCTGCAGCAGCTCGGCAATTCAGCAGTTTTCGCTGCTTTTGCCCCGTACTTTACCATACTGGCCACGATGGAAGCGACCCCGATAGTTTTCGATCCTTTTCTTGCCTTCTTACACCAAGTAACTCACGTGGTAGCGCAAATCCAAGCTTGTACGGGCGGTTGGTAACCGCCTGTTACCTCAAAACGGCATTCTATTTGAATAAGGTAAGCATCATACTCCTCGGAGTAACTTTTTTCCACTTAATCATCAAAGCAAATAGGTTCCCGGGTGCTTCGGGCCGTTTGTTTCTTTGTTTATTTATTATATGTCATGTTGTTGGGCCTTAAACAACGTCGAAGGGGGCGCCAACGAGGCTCCCCGTGGTGCAGTAGCTGAACTACAGCGCACAGCTGCGCGGGCTGGACGGCTAATTAGCATACGTAATTACGTCATCAGCAGACACGCCGGAGCCGACCCGGCAATTAACGGCTGGCTGCACACACCTGCGTACCTGAACTGGCCATGTAAAAGTCGCAATTAAAGCGCATGAGCGTAAGGAAAACCTGCCGACGGGCTGCAGCAGCTCGGCAATTCAGCAGTTTTCGCTGCTTTTGCCCCGTACTTTACCATACTGGCCACGATGGAAGCGACCCCGATAGTTTTCGATCCTTTTCTTGCCTTCTTACACCAAGTAACTCACGTGGTAGCGCAAATCCAAGCTTGTACGGGCGGTTGGTAACCGCCTGTTACCTCAAAACGGCATTCTATTTGAATAAGGTAAGCATCATACTCCTCGGAGTAACTTTTTTCCACTTAATCATCAAAGCAAATAGGTTCCCGGGTGCTTCGGGCCGTTTGTTTCTTTGTTTATTTATTATATGTCATGTTGTTGGGCCTTAAACAACGTCGAAGGGGGCGCCAACGAGGCTCCCCGTGGTGCAGTAGCTGAACTACAGCGCACAGCTGCGCGGGCTGGACGGCTAATTAGCATACGTAATTACGTCATCAGCAGACACGCCGGAGCCGACCCGGCAATTAACGGCTGGCTGCACACACCTGCGTACCTGAACTGGCCATGTAAAAGTCGCAATTAAAGCGCATGAGCGTAAGGAAAACCTGCCGACGGGCTGCAGCAGCTCGGCAATTCAGCAGTTTTCGCTGCTTTTGCCCCGTACTTTACCATACTGGCCACGATGGAAGCGACCCCGATAGTTTTCGATCCTTTTCTTGCCTTCTTACACCAAGTAACTCACGTGGTAGCGCAAATCCAAGCTTGTACGGGCGGTTGGTAACCGCCTGTTACCTCAAAACGGCATTCTATTTGAATAAGGTAAGCATCATACTCCTCGGAGTAACTTTTTTCCACTTAATCATCAAAGCAAATAGGTTCCCGGGTGCTTCGGGCCGTTTGTTTCTTTGTTTATTTATTATATGTCATGTTGTTGGGCCTTAAACAACGTCGAAGGGGGCGCCAACGAGGCTCCCCGTGGTGCAGTAGCTGAACTACAGCGCACAGCTGCGCGGGCTGGACGGCTAATTAGCATACGTAATTACGTCATCAGCAGACACGCCGGAGCCGACCCGGCAATTAACGGCTGGCTGCACACACCTGCGTACCTGAACTGGCCATGTAAAAGTCGCAATTAAAGCGCATGAGCGTAAGGAAAACCTGCCGACGGGCTGCAGCAGCTCGGCAATTCAGCAGTTTTCGCTGCTTTTGCCCCGTACTTTACCATACTGGCCACGATGGAAGCGACCCCGATAGTTTTCGATCCTTTTCTTGCCTTCTTACACCAAGTAACTCACGTGGTAGCGCAAATCCAAGCTTGTACGGGCGGTTGGTAACCGCCTGTTACCTCAAAACGGCATTCTATTTGAATAAGGTAAGCATCATACTCCTCGGAGTAACTTTTTTCCACTTAATCATCAAAGCAAATAGGTTCCCGGGTGCTTCGGGCCGTTTGTTTCTTTGTTTATTTATTATATGTCATGTTGTTGGGCCTTAAACAACGTCGAAGGGGGCGCCAACGAGGCTCCCCGTGGTGCAGTAGCTGAACTACAGCGCACAGCTGCGCGGGCTGGACGGCTAATTAGCATACGTAATTACGTCATCAGCAGACACGCCGGAGCCGACCCGGCAATTAACGGCTGGCTGCACACACCTGCGTACCTGAACTGGCCATGTAAAAGTCGCAATTAAAGCGCATGAGCGTAAGGAAAACCTGCCGACGGGCTGCAGCAGCTCGGCAATTCAGCAGTTTTCGCTGCTTTTGCCCCGTACTTTACCATACTGGCCACGATGGAAGCGACCCCGATAGTTTTCGATCCTTTTCTTGCCTTCTTACACCAAGTAACTCACGTGGTAGCGCAAATCCAAGCTTGTACGGGCGGTTGGTAACCGCCTGTTACCTCAAAACGGCATTCTATTTGAATAAGGTAAGCATCATACTCCTCGGAGTAACTTTTTTCCACTTAATCATCAAAGCAAATAGGTTCCCGGGTGCTTCGGGCCGTTTGTTTCTTTGTTTATTTATTATATGTCATGTTGTTGGGCCTTAAACAACGTCGAAGGGGGCGCCAACGAGGCTCCCCGTGGTGCAGTAGCTGAACTACAGCGCACAGCTGCGCGGGCTGGACGGCTAATTAGCATACGTAATTACGTCATCAGCAGACACGCCGGAGCCGACCCGGCAATTAACGGCTGGCTGCACACACCTGCGTACCTGAACTGGCCATGTAAAAGTCGCAATTAAAGCGCATGAGCGTAAGGAAAACCTGCCGACGGGCTGCAGCAGCTCGGCAATTCAGCAGTTTTCGCTGCTTTTGCCCCGTACTTTACCATACTGGCCACGATGGAAGCGACCCCGATAGTTTTCGATCCTTTTCTTGCCTTCTTACACCAAGTAACTCACGTGGTAGCGCAAATCCAAGCTTGTACGGGCGGTTGGTAACCGCCTGTTACCTCAAAACGGCATTCTATTTGAATAAGGTAAGCATCATACTCCTCGGAGTAACTTTTTTCCACTTAATCATCAAAGCAAATAGGTTCCCGGGTGCTTCGGGCCGTTTGTTTCTTTGTTTATTTATTATATGTCATGTTGTTGGGCCTTAAACAACGTCGAAGGGGGCGCCAACGAGGCTCCCCGTGGTGCAGTAGCTGAACTACAGCGCACAGCTGCGCGGGCTGGACGGCTAATTAGCATACGTAATTACGTCATCAGCAGACACGCCGGAGCCGACCCGGCAATTAACGGCTGGCTGCACACACCTGCGTACCTGAACTGGCCATGTAAAAGTCGCAATTAAAGCGCATGAGCGTAAGGAAAACCTGCCGACGGGCTGCAGCAGCTCGGCAATTCAGCAGTTTTCGCTGCTTTTGCCCCGTACTTTACCATACTGGCCACGATGGAAGCGACCCCGATAGTTTTCGATCCTTTTCTTGCCTTCTTACACCAAGTAACTCACGTGGTAGCGCAAATCCAAGCTTGTACGGGCGGTTGGTAACCGCCTGTTACCTCAAAACGGCATTCTATTTGAATAAGGTAAGCATCATACTCCTCGGAGTAACTTTTTTCCACTTAATCATCAAAGCAAATAGGTTCCCGGGTGCTTCGGGCCGTTTGTTTCTTTGTTTATTTATTATATGTCATGTTGTTGGGCCTTAAACAACGTCGAAGGGGGCGCCAACGAGGCTCCCCGTGGTGCAGTAGCTGAACTACAGCGCACAGCTGCGCGGGCTGGACGGCTAATTAGCATACGTAATTACGTCATCAGCAGACACGCCGGAGCCGACCCGGCAATTAACGGCTGGCTGCACACACCTGCGTACCTGAACTGGCCATGTAAAAGTCGCAATTAAAGCGCATGAGCGTAAGGAAAACCTGCCGACGGGCTGCAGCAGCTCGGCAATTCAGCAGTTTTCGCTGCTTTTGCCCCGTACTTTACCATACTGGCCACGATGGAAGCGACCCCGATAGTTTTCGATCCTTTTCTTGCCTTCTTACACCAAGTAACTCACGTGGTAGCGCAAATCCAAGCTTGTACGGGCGGTTGGTAACCGCCTGTTACCTCAAAACGGCATTCTATTTGAATAAGGTAAGCATCATACTCCTCGGAGTAACTTTTTTCCACTTAATCATCAAAGCAAATAGGTTCCCGGGTGCTTCGGGCCGTTTGTTTCTTTGTTTATTTATTATATGTCATGTTGTTGGGCCTTAAACAACGTCGAAGGGGGCGCCAACGAGGCTCCCCGTGGTGCAGTAGCTGAACTACAGCGCACAGCTGCGCGGGCTGGACGGCTAATTAGCATACGTAATTACGTCATCAGCAGACACGCCGGAGCCGACCCGGCAATTAACGGCTGGCTGCACACACCTGCGTACCTGAACTGGCCATGTAAAAGTCGCAATTAAAGCGCATGAGCGTAAGGAAAACCTGCCGACGGGCTGCAGCAGCTCGGCAATTCAGCAGTTTTCGCTGCTTTTGCCCCGTACTTTACCATACTGGCCACGATGGAAGCGACCCCGATAGTTTTCGATCCTTTTCTTGCCTTCTTACACCAAGTAACTCACGTGGTAGCGCAAATCCAAGCTTGTACGGGCGGTTGGTAACCGCCTGTTACCTCAAAACGGCATTCTATTTGAATAAGGTAAGCATCATACTCCTCGGAGTAACTTTTTTCCACTTAATCATCAAAGCAAATAGGTTCCCGGGTGCTTCGGGCCGTTTGTTTCTTTGTTTATTTATTATATGTCATGTTGTTGGGCCTTAAACAACGTCGAAGGGGGCGCCAACGAGGCTCCCCGTGGTGCAGTAGCTGAACTACAGCGCACAGCTGCGCGGGCTGGACGGCTAATTAGCATACGTAATTACGTCATCAGCAGACACGCCGGAGCCGACCCGGCAATTAACGGCTGGCTGCACACACCTGCGTACCTGAACTGGCCATGTAAAAGTCGCAATTAAAGCGCATGAGCGTAAGGAAAACCTGCCGACGGGCTGCAGCAGCTCGGCAATTCAGCAGTTTTCGCTGCTTTTGCCCCGTACTTTACCATACTGGCCACGATGGAAGCGACCCCGATAGTTTTCGATCCTTTTCTTGCCTTCTTACACCAAGTAACTCACGTGGTAGCGCAAATCCAAGCTTGTACGGGCGGTTGGTAACCGCCTGTTACCTCAAAACGGCATTCTATTTGAATAAGGTAAGCATCATACTCCTCGGAGTAACTTTTTTCCACTTAATCATCAAAGCAAATAGGTTCCCGGGTGCTTCGGGCCGTTTGTTTCTTTGTTTATTTATTATATGTCATGTTGTTGGGCCTTAAACAACGTCGAAGGGGGCGCCAACGAGGCTCCCCGTGGTGCAGTAGCTGAACTACAGCGCACAGCTGCGCGGGCTGGACGGCTAATTAGCATACGTAATTACGTCATCAGCAGACACGCCGGAGCCGACCCGGCAATTAACGGCTGGCTGCACACACCTGCGTACCTGAACTGGCCATGTAAAAGTCGCAATTAAAGCGCATGAGCGTAAGGAAAACCTGCCGACGGGCTGCAGCAGCTCGGCAATTCAGCAGTTTTCGCTGCTTTTGCCCCGTACTTTACCATACTGGCCACGATGGAAGCGACCCCGATAGTTTTCGATCCTTTTCTTGCCTTCTTACACCAAGTAACTCACGTGGTAGCGCAAATCCAAGCTTGTACGGGCGGTTGGTAACCGCCTGTTACCTCAAAACGGCATTCTATTTGAATAAGGTAAGCATCATACTCCTCGGAGTAACTTTTTTCCACTTAATCATCAAAGCAAATAGGTTCCCGGGTGCTTCGGGCCGTTTGTTTCTTTGTTTATTTATTATATGTCATGTTGTTGGGCCTTAAACAACGTCGAAGGGGGCGCCAACGAGGCTCCCCGTGGTGCAGTAGCTGAACTACAGCGCACAGCTGCGCGGGCTGGACGGCTAATTAGCATACGTAATTACGTCATCAGCAGACACGCCGGAGCCGACCCGGCAATTAACGGCTGGCTGCACACACCTGCGTACCTGAACTGGCCATGTAAAAGTCGCAATTAAAGCGCATGAGCGTAAGGAAAACCTGCCGACGGGCTGCAGCAGCTCGGCAATTCAGCAGTTTTCGCTGCTTTTGCCCCGTACTTTACCATACTGGCCACGATGGAAGCGACCCCGATAGTTTTCGATCCTTTTCTTGCCTTCTTACACCAAGTAACTCACGTGGTAGCGCAAATCCAAGCTTGTACGGGCGGTTGGTAACCGCCTGTTACCTCAAAACGGCATTCTATTTGAATAAGGTAAGCATCATACTCCTCGGAGTAACTTTTTTCCACTTAATCATCAAAGCAAATAGGTTCCCGGGTGCTTCGGGCCGTTTGTTTCTTTGTTTATTTATTATATGTCATGTTGTTGGGCCTTAAACAACGTCGAAGGGGGCGCCAACGAGGCTCCCCGTGGTGCAGTAGCTGAACTACAGCGCACAGCTGCGCGGGCTGGACGGCTAATTAGCATACGTAATTACGTCATCAGCAGACACGCCGGAGCCGACCCGGCAATTAACGGCTGGCTGCACACACCTGCGTACCTGAACTGGCCATGTAAAAGTCGCAATTAAAGCGCATGAGCGTAAGGAAAACCTGCCGACGGGCTGCAGCAGCTCGGCAATTCAGCAGTTTTCGCTGCTTTTGCCCCGTACTTTACCATACTGGCCACGATGGAAGCGACCCCGATAGTTTTCGATCCTTTTCTTGCCTTCTTACACCAAGTAACTCACGTGGTAGCGCAAATCCAAGCTTGTACGGGCGGTTGGTAACCGCCTGTTACCTCAAAACGGCATTCTATTTGAATAAGGTAAGCATCATACTCCTCGGAGTAACTTTTTTCCACTTAATCATCAAAGCAAATAGGTTCCCGGGTGCTTCGGGCCGTTTGTTTCTTTGTTTATTTATTATATGTCATGTTGTTGGGCCTTAAACAACGTCGAAGGGGGCGCCAACGAGGCTCCCCGTGGTGCAGTAGCTGAACTACAGCGCACAGCTGCGCGGGCTGGACGGCTAATTAGCATACGTAATTACGTCATCAGCAGACACGCCGGAGCCGACCCGGCAATTAACGGCTGGCTGCACACACCTGCGTACCTGAACTGGCCATGTAAAAGTCGCAATTAAAGCGCATGAGCGTAAGGAAAACCTGCCGACGGGCTGCAGCAGCTCGGCAATTCAGCAGTTTTCGCTGCTTTTGCCCCGTACTTTACCATACTGGCCACGATGGAAGCGACCCCGATAGTTTTCGATCCTTTTCTTGCCTTCTTACACCAAGTAACTCACGTGGTAGCGCAAATCCAAGCTTGTACGGGCGGTTGGTAACCGCCTGTTACCTCAAAACGGCATTCTATTTGAATAAGGTAAGCATCATACTCCTCGGAGTAACTTTTTTCCACTTAATCATCAAAGCAAATAGGTTCCCGGGTGCTTCGGGCCGTTTGTTTCTTTGTTTATTTATTATATGTCATGTTGTTGGGCCTTAAACAACGTCGAAGGGGGCGCCAACGAGGCTCCCCGTGGTGCAGTAGCTGAACTACAGCGCACAGCTGCGCGGGCTGGACGGCTAATTAGCATACGTAATTACGTCATCAGCAGACACGCCGGAGCCGACCCGGCAATTAACGGCTGGCTGCACACACCTGCGTACCTGAACTGGCCATGTAAAAGTCGCAATTAAAGCGCATGAGCGTAAGGAAAACCTGCCGACGGGCTGCAGCAGCTCGGCAATTCAGCAGTTTTCGCTGCTTTTGCCCCGTACTTTACCATACTGGCCACGATGGAAGCGACCCCGATAGTTTTCGATCCTTTTCTTGCCTTCTTACACCAAGTAACTCACGTGGTAGCGCAAATCCAAGCTTGTACGGGCGGTTGGTAACCGCCTGTTACCTCAAAACGGCATTCTATTTGAATAAGGTAAGCATCATACTCCTCGGAGTAACTTTTTTCCACTTAATCATCAAAGCAAATAGGTTCCCGGGTGCTTCGGGCCGTTTGTTTCTTTGTTTATTTATTATATGTCATGTTGTTGGGCCTTAAACAACGTCGAAGGGGGCGCCAACGAGGCTCCCCGTGGTGCAGTAGCTGAACTACAGCGCACAGCTGCGCGGGCTGGACGGCTAATTAGCATACGTAATTACGTCATCAGCAGACACGCCGGAGCCGACCCGGCAATTAACGGCTGGCTGCACACACCTGCGTACCTGAACTGGCCATGTAAAAGTCGCAATTAAAGCGCATGAGCGTAAGGAAAACCTGCCGACGGGCTGCAGCAGCTCGGCAATTCAGCAGTTTTCGCTGCTTTTGCCCCGTACTTTACCATACTGGCCACGATGGAAGCGACCCCGATAGTTTTCGATCCTTTTCTTGCCTTCTTACACCAAGTAACTCACGTGGTAGCGCAAATCCAAGCTTGTACGGGCGGTTGGTAACCGCCTGTTACCTCAAAACGGCATTCTATTTGCATAAGGTAAGCATCCGGCACGATGACCGGTTGCCCCTTGTGAGCGGAGGTAGACAGCCGACGAAGCATCATACTGTTTTAAGGCGGACCCTACCCTGCTTTAGAAGCTTGTTGGCTCCACTAAAACGAAGTTGGCTCCAGAAAAGTTGGCTCCGCAACAATTTGGCTCCAGAAAAGTTGGCTCCGATAAAGTTGGCTCCAGAACGTTTTCCTACTCCCCTTTCCCACCTAGTACCCACACCCTTTCCCCGCAGCCGCCCGTTGGGTCTTTTTCAGGACCACCAACGCCAAGGGCAGTTTAGAGAATTGGCTGTTCCCCTTTCCCATTTCCCGGAGTGGTGCTCGCACCACAAAGGGAAGTTCTCCACCACTTCCTATCCGACAATTGTGCCGTAGTGGCCGATTGTTCGGTCCCTTCCATTTCCTCCACCTGTACGTCCATAAGACGTACGGGACCCCTTCCCCACAACCGCTACTAGCTCCCCGGCCCTTTTCAGGGCCCCTGCGTGGTAGGGCTAGTCGGTTATCGCCATAGTCGTGTTCAGATTGACGACAAGGGTCTTTCTGTACGCCGACTAATTTACATATTCGATTGACGACAAGGGTCAATCTCGACGCCGACGAAATTTGCATATTCGATTGACGACAAGGGTCAATCCCGACCAACTAATTTGCATAAAAATTGACGACAAGGGTCAATCTCGACGCCGCCTCATTTGCATACTCGATTGACGACAAGGGTCAATCTCGACGCCGACTCATTTGCATAAAGATTGACGACAAGAGTCAATCTCGAGTCCGCCTAATTTGCATACCAGATTGACGACAAGGGTCAATCTCGACGTCACTCGAGTCGAACTCGACGATGACGTCAAAGCAACCCAATGCTCCCAGAGCATGGAACAAAGTGGTGAATCAAGGGCTCCCGCGGGGAGTGCCGGAATTCACGAGAGAGACAGAGGTCTTGGCAAAGTTGCCGACGAAAAAATCTCGTCATTTTATATACGAGATGCTTGCAAAGATACAATTCCCCATCAGTAACTTGGAGGGGATTGTTGAGAGACGAGGGGGTCTTACAGATTTTACATGTAGGACCCGCCAGAACGCCATCGATTTGGTGGAGAAACTCAAGAAGCTTCGTGCTGTTGAGTTTGCACGCTTGTACGACCAAGAATGGACGAAAGTCCTGGTCAAGGAAATCCCGCCGAGATTCTCGGTTGAGGAAGTGCGTAGATACCTGGCTGTCAGGCATGGCACGCTTAAGAAGCCAGAAAAGTGTAAAGACCGTTGGGGTCTCCAGGATGGCAAACGGACGTTTGACATCAAAACTGCTGAGCTACGATTGCGCCCTATCGGGCCACAAATACGCATTGGGGGTCTGTCATTCAAAACCGAGTACGAGGGACAACCCCCACAGTGCTACGTTTGCAGAAACTTTGGTCACATGCGAGATGCATGTGACGTCTTCCAGAGCCGAGAAGACAACTACCCGGCACTTACCGATGATCGGGATCAGCAGGACGGTCCGCAGATGACCTCCACACCTATCCAAAAGAAGAAGAAGGATGCGACTACCATATCGATCCCATCTGTCGTGCAGGAATGTCCCACAAATGATATTCCAACAGCAGACATCGGGGATGCAGTGATCTGCTCCCACACTAATGAAGGGCTAATCTCCGGCAACGAGATCGAGAACGCCCCTGACAACCAACACGGGGAAACAGAGGCTTGTGCCCCCGCCGAAGACAAGGAGAATCCAGAGGGCCGCGTCTCGGACGCCCCCGCAAAAAATGACGGAGTTATGGAGGTGACCAACCCCGCAGAGGACAAGGAGTATCCTGAGGGCCGCGTCTCGGACGCCCCCGCAAAGACTGACGGCATTATGGAGGTGACCAACCCCGCAGAGGACATGGAGTATCCTGAGGGCCGCGTTTCGGACGCCCCCGCACCACCGACCGGAGTTGCAGAGGGTGGCACCACGGGTGCCCCCGCCACGGACCTTCAGCATCCGGAGGGCGGCACCTCGGGTGCCCCCGACACTTCGGACGGAATTCCAGAGGCTCACAACTCGAGTGAGCCCGCCACATCCAGCGGAAACTCAGAGCGCCTCACCCTGGCGGAACGCGCTCTACAGGAAGGACTTTCCCCAGAAGAATGCCACGAGAAAAGAGTACGGTTAGTTAAAGACGCCTTACAAAAGCGCCAACGCTCTTCATCTTCCTCTTTAGATAAGGGCCGTAAGCGCCGCCGCTATCCCGGACCAGGGCAGTCAGTTAACCCCTGCGCCTGTGGCGCAGAGGTTATATTCAATTCTGATACTATTGAATTGTTTTGTTCTGAATGCGCCGGTTATCTTCGGCGCTGTACAGAATGTAAAGCGGTAAACAACCTGGAAGACAATTTTAGTACCATGTGCTGGAACTGCTACGCTGATGTAACAGCGAATGACGTTTTTCCAAACCTTACGCTGTAACACCACCCAATTTGTTTTCCCCCCAACATCTGGCGGGGAATAGAGCCTCTTTTTCCCGCCTTTCTCTTGCTATGTTTGCAATAATAGATGCTTATTAGGGCCTTTTGTTTAGGTGCATTCCTACCCCCGTTTAAAGAGAGCTTCCTTGCGTTTGAAGCAGAGCTCTAAAGTAACTAGGCATAGGTCGTAACTTCTCCCTCGCGTTTCTAGAACGCCCACTTCGAAAAGCCCTAGTGGTGAATTCTACCTTGCAACCTTACCATAACCGCCTCCTTTCAACATGTAGCCTTTGATTGGCCGTACCGTCGGCCAATCACACAGGGCCCTGCTTTATGTTCGCTTTTGTATATACTCTGCTCTAGTACGCCTTTTGTCCTCACCCTAACTAGAGACTTAGAAGTCGTCTAGTGCATAGCATCTGATTGGCCGAATCGTCGGCCTTTCACATAAGGCTTTATTTTCGTACTGTTTTCGTTACTGCGTTGTACCCTGTTTGTATGTACGTCATTTGCGTGTTGTGTTCACACGCCAGAACGCGCGTTCCCTTCCAAGTATCTGATTGGCTGCCAGACGAG
>NW_027648840.1:0-51366 GCF_965637545.1 Phallusia mammillata
CAAAAAGTCTAGGAATTATGTCATTTTTTCTTTTTGGTTTTACAGTTTTGCTGGGTTTCAGCAGCTAAAAATGTTGCCAAAAACTTAAAGTCCAATTGTAAAACTTCTATACTTTTCCTTTGTACAAGTGAACATTCACTCAAAACAACTTTTGATATCAACACCTTTTATTTTCCAATAATAGTTCACAATTTGTGACAGCACAGCATCAGCACACAATATCTGCCATATGACAAGGATTTGTTGATCATCTTTTTAAATATTACTATCGTAACATGCACAAAGTATTTTCTATGAACAAAGCAATTCCGGAGCAGATTGTTTCTGACAAAAAATATGACATGTGATATTTAATGGCTCGTGTAAATACAAAGATTTATTCAAAAACGTTTGTTTTGTTTGTATGAAATTAATTTTTTAGTTGTCTTTATTTTGGAGTGCATGTTGATGGCAACCCTGACAATTTAGTTCTCACACTGGAGAGAGACCATATCGATGTAATATTTGTGAACTGCAATTTAGCAGTCGGGGATCAGTAGAAACACATAAACTAAAATCTGTGCTTAATAATTGCTCAAAAAATAATTTGATATTAACAAAATGTTTTGGCTTTTGGATAATTAGTGAGCTTCTTATGGTTGTTGGCTTTCAAACTCCACAACTGCAAGTTTTTGAAGGAAATCGTAGACTGCGTCATTTTCTACGTCATCATACATCGAACCGAGGAAGTACTTGCACCCGGAAGTGACAGTAGATCCGCATGCAATCTCGCTGAGATCTGGGTTCAAAAAGGATTTTGTTGTAGTATGGTCGGTATTGTTCTTGCAGTGCAACATAAAAGTTAAAACAAAAAACTCTACACTAGTTACACATAATAATAAAACTGCTTCAAAACCTTGTAGGTTGCAAAAACGTCAATGTGAAAACAAACGCAAGGATTTAAAATCGCAGCAGCCACCCTCAGGCATGTTTGAAAGCAACATTATCACCTTTTTACGTAGGGAATGAAATAAATAAAGTTTTGTTATGGTGCTGAGCGATCTAGACCAGTGATTATCAACCGGGGCCACGAGCTGTATTCCGGGGTCTACGGGTGTAGCCTCACCAGAAAGACGCACAAAAATCAGTGAGTTATTTTATTTTATTAGGCGCAGATTTGAGTGTGTGCTGCAAATATCTTTATTCCCTAACATTCTACATCCACATTGAGGTTTGTCAGCATTACAGTTTGTAGTTTACTTTATTCGACTTGTTTAAAGTCGAAAGTAATACTGAATTTTAACACGAGCCATTTACATTTGTTTTACAGGGCACAAACATTGTTATTTAAAGGGGTCCAAGAGACCCAAATTATACTTTTAGGGGGTACGGTCCATAAAAATTAAAGGCTATTGAAACAGTTCAAACAATGCGAAAATCAAAACCTACTTTGGCCACACGGGATGCTTGGCAACTGTCTGATTCGATATATTGCCTGGACTTGGCTTGGCGTACTATGTAGTTTATTTATGAATGTGCCGTGGTTGCTGCTCTGCAGTACCACATCTTAGTTGATTTTAATAAGTAATTTGTTACGTTGAGAACACAGAATTGTGAAAAATAGTTTAAACTGTAGTAGCCTGGACAAAATTTACGATATCGTTTTTTCTGGTCACCACCAATTAACAAATAAAAGAAACAAAATACGTACATTCCGAGTTTGCCTGATAGTCGCTGTCAGTGCTTTGTAAAGTTGATATGGTTAAGATCCTAAAGTTGGGATTGCTTGTTCGAAAATTTTCTGCCACAGTTATTGGAATACCTGAACAAAAACTGAATTAAGTTTCCTGCATGGACACTTAAGCGCTAAGTTTATTATGAAACTAAAAACAACACAGCAATGTAAAAATGCAAAGTGTCAAAAAAGGTTCAGAATCCTTATTACCATTATACAAAGAGGGGAAAAACGTTTAAATTATCTGCAAAGAATCACCATTAGCTGGTTAAATAATAAAAAAACAAAACATTCGAAGAAGTGTCAAAATGGGTCTATGCTGAAATTTAAGGCAGTTTATAGTGATATACTAACACAGTACCTCAAAAAATGCCAATCATACTCAAAGAAGTATTTGTTTAAAGGTCTTTTATTTACAATCAAGGCATAATATTCTTACTTAACGCGAAGCTATCTTTTCCAACAACATTCTCGCTGAAGATAATAGTGACATTTACATCCGCCTCGCCTCCCATAGGGAAATGGTGTTCAATTGCACACGGGAGGAGAAGCGAAAGGGTCCAGGAATTACATGCATATTCCATCATGCTCATCTTAAATGAATGTAAAAACGTTATAAGTTAAAACACGATAATTTAGATTGATATTTTTATATCATTTGTTGTGCATCCGTTACTGGAACAAAGGGACATTTATTGCATAAACATTGTTTTTTAGTTTTAGTGTAACAAAAAAAAAGGATGTCAAGTGTATGTGCTTTTTCGGTTACTTTGGTTATTTTAAGTAAAACACAGCAATGTTGCTTGAAATATGACAGTACTGAATCCTACCGTTGCTTCATAGTCAGTTTCATCGAAAGTCATCACAACATCATGAAAACTGTTGCTGGCTGAACAAGTTCCCGAATGCTGGTGGATTGCAAACAAACTGTTGCTGTTTTCAGAAAGCCAACGGTTGAGTCTGTAAATCGCGGTGTTGAATATTTATTAACTAAGTTATAGGAAATGAAACTCTTCATGAATAACATGCCTCTAATTTTTTCCAGATAAATCCAACCGATTTTACCCGCATCTAAAGTATTGCAATTTTGCACATTACTTGATGCATAAAAATTAAAATAACGTAGGCTACTGGGATTTGTCTATATGTTTTTTAGAAAGCCACCCTCTATACAGACACGGGTGAAAGCAGAAACTTTAGCACCCTTATGCATGCAGTCAAATTGATTACCTGGACATTCTGTGGTGTTATGTGATACATTGTCTTTTGTGTGCCACCCATATTGTTAATCGTAATGCACAAAATTTGTCATTGTTTTATGGTGAGCATGGAGCACAGATTGGGGGTTATTAAGGCCACGAACTGTTAAAGGTTGAGGCTAATAACATTAATAATAATAATAATAATTGTTCTAGACTTTACTTTCAAACTGTTTTGTGTGGTTAGATGGGTGAAAGTTTTTTTTTTTTGTAGCGTGCAAGAAAAAACAAAGCAAAACACGAGTTTATCTTACGCTATGAATCTGTCCATTTGATCGAAGTAAATGGGGAAGTTTGTACGGGTAAGCACACCACCAGCAGACGACTGCCTATGTGGGTTGCTTGAGGCTAAACTTGTTTCCTTTTGAAGACATTGGTCCAGTTCCTTATTGCCATCGAAAATCGCGAGTAACTTGGCTGCAGAAAACAACAAAAATCAATGTCAAGGATATAACACACATTACTTGTTAACACTAGACATAGACTGTTTAATTTGTCGTATTCAGTGTGCAGAAATGTTTTGTATACCCATGCTACTGGAGCACTGACATTCGAACCTGTTTTACAAATCAACTAAAAATCTGACAAACTTGGAATTAAACAACCTGCTTTTGCCAGTTTATTGTTATGTTTTTACATTTTTTAAAAATTATGGTAAATCCTCCAGAACCCGTTAATCATTGCAAGAAACTTTCCTACCATATTAAGAATCAGTCTCCCAGGTAAAATGTCGGTTAGCTTTTAATTGCTCTTGGAGAGAAAAAATAGTGAAATATACTTTGGTACAGGACGATGTAATGAAACATAAACACGACAATGATGTGCTGAGATTACTAAACCCAAACAGAGAGTAGTGGTACAATGAATGCTCACTTTGTTTTTTGAAACAGAGACACTTAGTATAATTTGTATGTGTAGCATTTAGTCTAAAGCAGGGTGCACAACCTGCGGCTATGTAGCTAAACATGACCAATAATACAAATGAACAGATAATAAAAAATCGTGAATTGATATATTTACCCATTTTTATAACTTTTTTTGGTTTTGATTTTTTTAATTAGGTTAGTGCAGGTTTTCTAGTCGTATGTCTGTGTTTTAGTCTAAATTTTGCTCCACTTACGAGAAATACATGAGACTTCTGTGACAGTGGGGAACATCCATTCTCCGTTTTCAATACACTCGTTGGTGTCATCGGTTCCTGATTTTATATATCCAGGATTGCAAAAGTAGAGGATCGTCGTTCCAACAGGGTTTGACGTGTTGGAAGTGGTAAAGTCTCCTCTTGTCAGCAGCGGAGTTGCCGGACAAGCTGGTGAAATAATTTCTGGGTTTTGTATTTTGTCGCTAAATCATTAACAATATAACTTAAGGGTAGAGGGAACGAGACATGTTTTTCCCTTTATAGACAATATTGTCATTAACGACTGCTGTTTTAAGTAAAATACTAAATATAGAAACAAGGTACCAAGTAATAAAAAAATGTATTTCGCTTACAAATATATTGTTACTTCATTTAATCTATTTAAACGAGTAACAGCCGATATCAATAATGATTGTATTTCTTGAAACGCGTTTTCATATTAAGCAACATCCAAAAAAGTTGCAAAAATAAATAACTATCTGGTTTCGGAGATTTACTTCAAACCCTTTTACAAACAGCTAGACTTTGGTTTCCAAACAACGTTTAACTGTGATTGCTTATTAGATGTACAACATGTGCATGATACAAAGAATATAACCCACGTTGAGCCTCAATAACACAGGTTGGCAGGTTAGCTAGTGTAATGCTCCAATTTCCACTCGATTCACATGTGGATGTGGCATCTCCCATAATAGTTCCATTGATGCAACCGTATTCAATCATAGACCCCTCTGTTGTGGTACCAGGGTCGGTGATTAGTTCGAGTGCATTACTGATAGGAGCAGGACCGCATTCTGTCGGGAAAAAATACATATTTTAGATGTGAATGCCATGATACATAGTTGTCTTAGAAACACCATCTGTTATTACAGCTGTGAAACTTCTTTTTGATAAAATAACCGATCACACCGACTAGTATTTAAGTGTCCTGCGGATTAAAATATATATACTGGCGACCGAGAATTGAAAAAAATGTCTTTGGTGGACATTTGTTTTTTTATTTAAAAATAACTGTTTGCAGTGGATTTGGTTTGAAAGAAAATGTATATTACTCGCCCAGTACAGTAGAGCTACTAACACCATACCTCACGGTAAAGCACTGGAACTCACATCACAGGCCTGCTAATTTCCGATAGGTGGCGCAACAGAGTATTTACGTTTACAGTGGCAATGTTTGTAGTTTCTACAAGTATTGCCAATGCAAACACTTAGGCTCTGTTGCGCCACCTATCAGAAATACGCAAACTTTTCAAGGTAAGTTCCTGTATGGTAGCTCTACCATACCTCACAGGAAACAAACATTTAGCTAATTTTTATTAGATGGCGCAAAGAGCCGAATTATTTATTTTGCAGCTGAAGAGTAGAAGGGTAGGGATGTAAGGATGTAAGGTTTTCTTATCTTATTGAAATTTAAATGTTAACATCCAACTCCAAAAGCCTTTAACGCCAACATTTCTAGAGATATATTGTTTACGATTGGTAAAAGTGCTCATTGCGTCCCCTACCGAAAATTAGGTAAATGTGGATCAACCGTGAGGTATAGTGTTTTAAGATTTACTGCCCAGTAGCCACACGTTTCGGACTATTGTACGGCTATTATGTGAAAACAATTAAATAAACAGGCAACAAGCAACGTAACAGAACAAATGGTGACGTCATAAACAGTTAAACAGTTAAAAAGCGTTTAAACGTGCATATTACTTAAAAAATACAAACGTTCAATCAGTTTGTAAACCACGCAGCAAAATAGAAGTTATCCTTACCTGCAGTACAGGTCGGGAATACAACTCCCGCCCAAGAACCATTTTCGAGGCATGTCAGGGTGTTTGCACCATCCATCATAGCTAAGCCTGCGCATTGAAGAAATACTTCTTCAGTGTGGTGGAGTGGTTCATTATAGGTTAGTTCAAGCAATTCGTCTAAAGCTGGGAACGGGTCACATTCTGCAAAGCAATGATTAAAACTACTGCAGGATTTCTAGTTTAACGTTTCAGCCGGAACCGGGTTTAAAACCTATACGTCTATGCAGAATATTGATTAAAAATTTAAGTCAAAAAAAAGTGAAGAATATAATAAAAAACAAAGAACCAATTGTGCGAAAAACAGTTGCATAGTGGAATTATAATCACTATTGAATCGGTTGTAAAGAGGTAAATATCGCTGCCGTGCCCCAGTTCGTACAACTCACACAGCTTGTTAAAATACGTCGTTTAAAATCGTTTCCTTTGTAGCTTCCTTTGCGTTGGTTTTGACAATATTTGAGTATTATTGCTGGTAAGGTGCACAATATCTCATACACACGCTCTTCGAGCATATCTATGAAAACGATAAATGAGACATGCAAAATTTTTAGTGGACGCTAAAACTGCACATTCGAATACCGTACGTTTAAACTACGCAATAATAAGCGCAAAGTAGATTTTAATTGAAAACACCTTAAGCAAGCCAAAATGTGTCTCAGTGAAGAACTAGATCGATTTCCTGATAGGAAAATATATTTAACCAACCTGCAAGACAGACTGGGAATGGGGCAGAAATCGAGCCGTTTGAAAGACACTCAAGGGTGGAAACGCCTTCGAGACGACCCATGGTGCAATTGAAATTGAGTACAACTCCGGGAACCAAAGTGCCAATTTGATCCTCGTAAGGTAAAAGCGCATCAGGGACAATAAGGTTGAATCCAAGTTTTATGTCAAAGTCTGGATCAAAATCACAAACTGCTCGAAAAAAAGAAAAGGATTAGAACAAAATGATACGTGGCTCAATTGTAATCAATGATCTTGGTTGACGCTGCTGATTTCTGCCGACTATTAATGCAATGGGCCAATACATTGTAAACAGTGTAGGCATTGTGTCGAAAAAGCATTACACAGTTTCGGCCTTACCAAGACAAAGAAACACAAAAATATTGTGTGAAAAAAGTAGACCTCGGTTTTTGTTTTTCCTGTGCGCTTTAAGCAAGCAGTTATTTAAGATCTCAAGCATAGAGTTTATTTTAAACACTGGTGTTTTATTTAGCAGCTAGTGAACTATAAATTACTGATTTTCACCGAGCTGATTAAAGCTGCATTTTTACATTGTGCTGGTAAGTATGGCTTCATCCCATGTTTTCTAGTGTTTATTTCTATTCCTGATAATGTTTGTCTGTTGTACAGGTCTCATTCGGATTTTTACAGACGAATTTAATGCCCAAACCTCTCTAACCAAAGATTAGGTATGTTCCGTTTATTTAAGTGCTATTTCGTGTCGCTTTAAGTTTTAGTTTTTCTCTCATAGAAAAAGAAACGGGATTGACCGGAACTTTAAAGTGGTTCGTTGATTTGGTGCCTGTGGTTACATTAGCCACCTTATGCAAAGCTTTCCGTCGACAGGTGCAAGCAAAAAAAGAATTTCAATGAAGAGTTGCAAAACAGTTCACTTGCCTAACAGACATTGTCCAGCTTCCGACTCTGACCAAACGCCGTCATTGCACGTATTTTCATACGGGGGCAGTCTTAAATAACCCTCTGAACAGTTGTATTTCACCACTGTCCCGTTGTCATGATTTGTGCCAGCCGGCGTGTTTACACCGTTCGGGTCCGTTGGAAGATTGATGCAGTCTGTGGTAGTAAAATTGTTAATTACTTTTATTGTTAAGGTTGGTCATTTTTGTGTGTTTCACATCTAAGTGTATAGCCTATGTCAGGGGTCGGCAACCTTTTAAGCGACGTGTGGCAATTTGCTTGTTATTCCTATTTGGCAATGACTTCGCGTGCCAAGATTTTTTTGTGTAATAGTGGTTTGTGAGGATATCAATTATAAGGAGGAGACAGCTAGTTCAGTATTAGAATTTTAGTGTTGGAAAGGCTTGATTTTAAGAGAATGGCATGATAGTAAAAAACAAGCAGTGTAACAGGTTAAATTATTACTTAACTATAAACACGCATATCATTTAGGATGCCAACAAAGTCACTTTGGGGTGAAATGTTAAAACTTGAAAGGAGGAATTGAATGCAACTTGTACTTGTGTAAATAGACAATTCTAGTCTCTAGGGTGCTAACACTACAGGCTGCGTATAGGATGGGTGTAAGGAAAACAATGAGCGGAAATGACGTATGAACCATTCATAAAACAAGTCAGTGTAAGTCGAACAGCTTTATTTAATCTCTGTATAGTGCACTACTGGGAAGAAAAAGTTGTATTTTTTCGTCATTTATAGTGTTTATTGTTTATAAGTCCAAAATCGAAGGATGTCTTTTAGGAGTGCATCTAATCTACTGTATAACAGCGTACCTGTTTGAGAGCAGATCGGCCCCACTGTGTCAAACCAAGTCTCATCATCCAAACATAGATTTTGGTTGTAACCGAAAAGGTTTCCATTTTCGCAAGTGTAGTTGACAATCTGTCCTTGTACGTATGGACCAGCAGGAGAAACAGTCACGCCGTCGCCGGCCGGGGGTGCAGGGCAATCTTTGCGTGAAAACATTGATTGGTTTAAACTTAAATAATTTGTTTATGGCTTGGGTTTAACACAGCGGTTTTTAAACAGATTTTGCCACGTCAAGTGGAATTTTACTCGATTTTGCATCCAGTTTATGAAAAAACTTTTGCAGTCTTGAAGTTATAATCACCCTTATAAAGTTTGTTTAATGTAGCATTGTCTATGTCAGGGGTGCACAACCTTTTTGCAAAGACGGCCGCATCGCAGATCCTTATTTCATCAACGGCCGCCAATTACCTGCTTGTTTTTGGTTTTTAAATTTATTCTGTGAAAATAGGGCTTGTCCCACATACATAAACCATCTAATGGCGTCTAAAAAGCCCAGATAATTTAAAACTTGATCCACAGATTGAACAGTCTGACGACCAGTCTGAGCTATTTATGACGTCATAATCTATATTGTGACGCAAGAGATGACTGTTCATTTGCATGTTTGCACACAATAGGCGTATATAAAGTGTTATGCACAGGGTTATTAGGCTGGTAATATTCTTTACAGTCTTACAAAATCTATTTATTGCAGTTAGAAAGTCAAAATATTTAGCAAAAGAGTTTTTTACGTCACGGCCGCCAGTGCATATATTTTAATAAACATGTTCACGGCTGCACAAAATCGTCTATTCGGCCGCATGCGGCCGTACGGCCGCAGGTTGTGCACCTCTGGTCTATGTATTGTGTGGAATATCGGAAAGAAATAAAAATGAAAAGTGAGGCAAAGTGTTGGTAAAAAGTTGGCAACCAGTGGATGTACACCAAGCCTAGCAACAGTAGCCTAAGTCATATACAGTTCCCCAAAACAAGGTATAGTTTGATAAGCCTGTTAAAGCTTACCTTGGTTTTAGGTAAATAACTCGTCAGATATAGCCTGAAAACCATTTTAACTTACTGAGGCAAAGATCACAAGATTTTGTGCAGTATTCTTCATTGTACTCAGCATAAGAAGGAAATCCGCAGTAGCCAAACTCAACGTTGACTGAACAATCCTGTTGGTCGACACAATCTACAAAACGAAATGTGTGTTTCAAATCAATGTTGTTTAAATGTTTACAAGTTGTCAATAAACCTTTAAATAGGCTATAGGCCAACTTATTGTTGGATAAACCAGGTGTGTCAGGATTTTTTTAACAGTGGTCAATTGTTTTTAGGTTAAGACGCCCGCGAGCCAAAATTTTTGCAAAGTTTTTATCCGTAGAATTGGAACACAAATACATTAGAGAAAACTGTGAAATTTTGTTGCGTCAGCGCAACATATGCTTTCTTTTTTATGGTAAATAATATTCCATGGAAAGCTTTGCGTGAAGTCGCTAGTCGCCAAAACCTAATCCCAATAATGACGAGCCATACAGTCGTGGTCCGCATTTAATCCGTAATTCGCCATTAAGACACTCCTGTCATAAACAAGCACTAAGGCGGAAGCAAATGCGCTATCGTGGATTGTTACAAAGCGCAACAAACGGCTCAATCATTGGAAGGGTATTTAAAGCGCTGCTTCTTTTTCAACAAAATTGCATTTTTTTACTAACAGCCCCTGTGTTTGGCGCATACCACTTAAATTTTTGGAACCGTAAGGCTTTGGAAAAAAATAGCAATACTTTATTTTTTCCGTTTTATTATAAGTTACCAAAATCTTTTTTTAATTTTAAGTTACCAAAAAAATATTTTGACACAAAAATAAAATGCAATTTTTGGGGTTTTGCAGCAAAACAAATTCTGCGTGCTCGATTTAGTACAGTTGTGAAATTTTACCTTTCTACCTGTTCCAGAACAAAAGATATGCGATGTTTTGGGTGTTTGCTGAAGCACTTTGTCGCGGATTTGCCAGGGTCGCGTAGGTATCTACTCTACATTGTTTTTGCAAGCCGTGACAAAACTTTGAGAAGCGAAAACCGTGTTTTCCCCACCTTGATAGCAGAAGGGGGCAGCGTTTGACCATTCTCCTTCTGAGCATGTGTTAATTCCAAAACCGACCATCAAACGTCGCGGGTTGCATGCATAAGATACGGAGTCACCATTTGCGTAGTCTCTGCTTTCTGGGTTGATGCCACCGCTTGCAATCATTGGTGGTGGGCCGCATGCATCAGCTGTAAACGGTAAGTGAAAACAGTTGTTGCTTGTTGCTGAAAGATATGTTGAGAATAGCCTAAAACCAAAAACCTATAAGGAACACTATGCACGGATCAGTTTATCAGTTTGAATATAACGGCCCAATTAGAAAAATCGGCATGCTTTATATAACGTTTCGGTTAATGCTCATGACTACGAGGCGCCAATGGTGAAAAATTTTTAACGCAGTTGTTGGACCAAAATTTACCCTGTATGTAAACATATATGTTTATATAATTATATGAGAACGGGAATGTAATAATTATTCCGATATAAATTAGAACGGTAAGTCCTTTTAATTAGCACTAAAGCGCGACGGACTGAGAAATGGGTCGGACCATTCAACAATGACAGGGGGTAAGTGAGAAAAAAAATTGAGGGAAGCCGTTTGCTGTAACTAAAAGTAGAAAAAAATGTTTTTAGGGTTGCAAAATTGTTGTTTCTTTGGTTTAAGATTTTTTAGTTTTCTTATGGTCTACTTCAAATACAGCAAAACTTTTACACTTTTGAAGGCCGTACACCCTATTTTTTATACTGGTTCGACCCATCCCAGAGTTCGACACGGTTCAGCGCTGATTTAGAATGACATTCGCGAGGTCTTTAGCTACATAAAAATGACAGATATTTTTACCAACGGCAATGCATACAAGCCATCATCAGTGATATAACCACTGATGTACAGGATATTTAACAGAAAATACAGAGTGGGATTTAGTCTACGAAATAGTTAAAATCCTTTAATCATAAACATTCATGCCAAATCACTGGTGTATATAGAATACATTGTGCGGACGTTCAACAAGCTTGATTGACAACCTGCACTGATGATGACAACGGAGATTGTTGAAACGTCTGCACGATGTATTCTGTATAAACCAGTACTTTGCCATGAATGTTTATGATTAAATTACTTTATAAGTCCGTGTATACTGTATACTGTACCTATGTTATCATCTTGTTGTCGATATAAAGTTTATAGTAATGGTTACGAACCAAATCAAAATAAAAAAAGAAGTTCACAATTGTAAGTGGTGGAATAGGCCTACTTGTTAGATTCGGATTCAAGCATGAACTTAACTTGCTTGATTTTGGTTTGGCTTTGCTGTGGGCATTACTTTATTTCACATTGACCAACTCATGCAACACAGTTTTATTTATTGCCCTCATGCTTTTATACACTATTTATTCACTAGTAATAACTAATAACTTACATGTTTCGCAGTCCGGAAGATCAGTCAAGCTCCAGTGCGTACCATTGCACGTACTGCTCAGTGGACCAGATACTGTAGCAGTGGAGTCAATGCAATCATAATAGATTGTATCGCCACTCTTGTAAGGTCCACTAGGAGAAATCGAAAGTTCAGGATCGGTTGCTGGTGCGGGGCATTCTAGATAAAGTCATTTAGAGATTAATTCTAAGCACGACAATAAACAGGTTATCAACAACGTGTATTGGAATAAGATTTTCACATAAAGTTTTAATCCGTGTTGTTATTATTCTGGGGTAGTAAAAACTGGTTTTAGAAACACTTATGCAGTTTGTCACTTACGGAACTTTTCATGGACGATGTGTCATTATTCCTTAAATCAGAGTTGCAAACGGGCCTGAAGTTTGAGCCCGAACCCGAACCCGAACCCGAACCCGATTCGTTTTTGAGAAGCTCGTTTAGGCCCGAAAGTTTTTTTCCCGTTCAGGTCTTTGTATTAAAAGCTTTCGAAAAGACCAAGACAACAATCACAAGATCAAGAAAGGCCAAGACAACAAATATAGACAATAATGGCCAATCGGTTTTGAACAAGGCATTTTTGGCATAAGACCAGGTCCAGCAACTAGCTCCTTTTAGGTAATTAAATTTCATGAAAAAAATACTGACTCAGAGTGTAAAGTCAGGCCCAAATCAGGCCCGATTTTAGAAGAAACCTAAGCCCGAATCCAGCTCGACTTACAACTCTGACCCAAACAACTGTTAACATACAGCTTTTGCAAATTCTTGAGCGTTTTTTTACAGCTGTTTCAAACTGTTACTTCGAAAACGTCTTAAATATCTTTACAAAACGTCTTTACAAAAAGTGCAACCTTCGCGTATGCCCAGGCTTTTCATACTTACCAAGTACAGAAAACTTTTATGAAAAACATATTTTACCATGTACCTGGCTCACAAGTGGGCGCCGTGGTCTCGTTCCAGTTTCCATTTTGCAAGCAGATGTTCACTTCAGGACCTACCAGAACATAGTTATCGCTGCAGTTATAGGTAACAATGGTTCCAGCAGCAAAAGTAGTTCCAGAAGGAGTGTTGCTGCCATCTGACGGAATCAGTGGCAAGCCGGTACATTCAACGTCTGCGAAATTGAAAAAGACCTGATTAGCCCTTGCGTTATTAATACCATGATTAACAATACAATTTACTGTAAAAAAAATAAAAATAAAATAAACATTACACTTGCAAAGTTGCACTGTGAGTTTAGCGTATGTATAGGTTAATATATAAAAAAAGTGGCTGGTCATTTCAACAAAACTACGTTTCTTTGAATAACTTTTTGTACTGAAATAAAAACAGAGCCGAAAATTAACCCTGGCTCACAGCTATTACGCTCAAAAGTTACAGAGTAACTTAAACAATAGAGTAAACATTATCAAACAATCGTTCGGTAGAACGCCTTCAATGGGCCTGGCATACTATGATTTATGAGTAAGTATACCGTAGTCGCTTGTCTGCATGGACGCTTGAGGTCCGCTGCCAGTATAAATGTATTCAATCTGACTTATTATCAAACATATTTTTCTATACTTGGCCACACCAACAAACACAGACGGGATTGTCATTATGAACGAAATGAAACCATATATACAGTGGTGGGATTCAAATATTTGTTCAGCCGGTTCTGTCACAAAAATCATATCTTCAGCCGGTTCTGTTACGAAAAGTCCATTGACAGTAACCAGTAATGCTAACCGGTCCGCTGATCTCATAAAATTTCGTGAGACGGTTTTATACAACAGGTGCGAACCGGCTTAATCCCACCACTGCATATATATGTGCGAAGCTTTTTTCAAATTATTTAATCAGTAAAGGCTAGCGAGGTAATTTTTCTGCGTCTGTGCATACACACAATTTCCCAGCGTAGACTGAGAAACCCTGTGAACAGCATTAGATACATTGGATGAGCACTTTGTGACGTTGCAACTGTATATTGAGCAGAAAACATATTCGTGCCCAATTGTGGAATCTGACAGTTATGCGTAAACAACGTGTCAAATGAACAATTGTATCCTTACCGGAGCACTGGGAAGGGTTGCATGTTTTGCCACACACGTCCTGAATGTTTTGTTGAACACAAAATCCGGCAGAATAGTAAATGTCACATATACTTTGATCCAAAGTATCTGTACAATCTAAAAAACCAAAAGAATTTTGTAAAATCTATTTTTTAACCATTTTAATTGCATGGGGTAGAAGAGCGTAGATAAAAAATCACGTTTTAAATCAAGAAATTTTTTTAAGCATGTTTTGCGACAATTGTGTTTTTACAAACAAACAAATTAAACGCTTAGCTGTTTGTGTTGATGTAAACGTCGGTGCTCGTGGCGTAACCCACTTACCTTGACAAAAGACTTTGCCAAACAAGGCTACCAGGACAAGAAGATAAATCTTCATGCTCTTCGTTTAAATTTATATTGTTCTCTAACACAATATTTTAAGACACTGAAAAGAAATAAATTTATTAAGTACAAAATAAATACTGTAGTACAGGGGTGTCAAAAACTTTTGGGGGCCAAAAACAAACTTTAAAGTAAGACAGCAAAATTATTCCGCCAGAGTAAACACATAACTTCTAAAAGTTATTTCGCGGGCCGCACTAAAACTCGTGGAGGCCGCATGTTTGAAACCCCTGCTGTAGAAAACGTTTTAAGGGGCTGTGTAATTAACAAGTTCTTCAATGCATTAACCGTGTTTTAGTCTACTTCTTGAGCGTTTTACAAACAGAACACTGCAACACGTATCACGTACGTACAATGCGAAGTCAATATTGATGATTTAAAATTCACCCTAATGATTTATTTTCCTGCGAAGTTTACTTTGCGCCAACGGTGGCTTTGAAACGCCACCTACCTCTCGCAACACACAACTAAATGATCGAAAAAACATCCCTAGCTCCTGTTTTCTACACGCCAGCGCAGCAGTGACTACTCCTAATCCTGGTTTCTGATTGGTCGAAATCCTCCGCATTGCGGAAGAATGCTTCGTTCTGTTGAAAAAATCACGGAAGCGCTAACCGATGGCATATTGTTTCCTCCGAGAGCCGGTAACTATTGTTCGGCAGCGCGTACGATTCATACCGGTGATGACAGCCTTATAGCTCCGCCTACACCTGCTGCGTCCAGTATTATGTATGCCATGCAATAATAGCAACATTATAATGTTCCTTCACAGTGCAAATCAGCAGTTACAAAACCTATAAAGGCATGTTAATTTCCTTCATATTACAAACCAGGTCTTTGAAAACATGTAAAGGCTTGTTTATTCACAAGGATAACTTCCTATGTAAAGGTGCAGTGAAAGTGGGCACAGCAATTGTTAAAACTAATGTTTTTATTAACTATACCTTTTAAGTCCATGTCAAATGTTTTTTTTATATTGCAAACATCGACAGGTGCCCTACCAATAGTGCTCCTCTAAAATACGCAAGCTACGCATACGCAATCTGCTTATAAAACGTATGCAACTTTAAAAATGTTGACGGTTAGGGATTTTAGGGTCTGGGTGAGGGTTGATAATAAAATTAACTATATAATTTAGTTTCAGATGCCCAGTTTAGGCTTAATATTCACATGTGTGTTAAGAGTGGTACTAAATACCGTATCGTGTCGCATATTAACACTTTTAAGCCCAAAAAGTTATCTCAGATTAAATTCTATAGTTATTTTTATTATAAACCCTTACATAGACCATAATAGCCCTAACCGTCAACATCTTAGTTAGTTTTTTTTGTAGATTGCGTATGGATTGCGTAGATTGCGTAGATTGCGTAGATTGCGTAGATTGCGTAGATTGCGTAGATTGCGTAGATTGCGTAGATTGCGTATTTTAGAGTAGCCCCTACCAATACGACTTTTAACGCTAGCAAAAGCCATAAACCCCATACAACCTGCGGCGGGCAGGAGGAAATGCAGCTTATTAAACAAAGGGTTGTGTTGAAGTTGAACACAATAGCCGTACAACAATGCTGTCACACACGGCTATTAAGCTTTTAGTATTTTTCCAGCCCAACTAATGACTTACAAACATTTAGCAAAAACGTTTTGTTTACGTCGCGGCTGCCAGTACATATTTTTTAGTATAAATGTTCACGGTCGTAAGTTGTGCAACCCTGGTTTAAATGTATTGTGCTTGTCATTTTAATGCAGTGCTATAGCGGGCCAATCCAACGGTTTTGTTTCCGAGCAGAACAATGCACATTGGCATCAACTTTTGTCATTAGAAAGGAAAAACGACGCTTCTTTATCCAGATGTATAATAAAACCTCTGGAAGAGCAATACTTATATGTAGACCCAAGGCCGGCAAACTTTTGATGCTAATTGTTAAATGATGACCTGTAAAAAACCTGGTGGTTGTAAATTGACAGCAGCCTAAAAATTTACTAGTACTGCAGTTGCGGGACGATTCCGGTTTAGTGACATAATCTCGTTAGGCCTGTTGTTAACAATGGATTCTGAAAAAACACACACACGCGCACACAAAGACTGAACAATTTCACACAATGCATGCGTTTGGAAACGCTACATATTTGCATGTCAAATTAAACAGTTCAATTTTGTTGGAAAAAAACTGTGCACAAAATTTGTAAACTTTTGAAGCAAGAAAAAAGCAGAAATAGAAATCTGGACAAAGAGGGCGCTATTAAGCTTAGTGGCTAATTAAGGAAGTAATGTGTCAGGTCATATTTCTGCTCAACGGCTGCCAATCGTTTTGGGCGAAAATTCCTGCTCACAAAACATTTCTATTAAAGCATCTAACAAAAGATACGTTGTGATAATTAATTTTTTTATAGAACAAGTCTACCATATAGATACAGCAAACCGGATTCGGTTATTCCGGATCTTCGAACAATTCGGACAAAGCTTTAGATACAAATGGTTTGTAATGTGGCAAAGCTTTAACCAATCAACATCCGTTAATCCGGATCTTCGACTAATCTGGACATTTTTTTGATCCAAACTGTTCCGGATTATGTTTACTGCTGTATAAGCATCTATTGTGCACAAACTGTTAGCAACGTTTGGCGATAACAAGGAAGTGATAACAACGCTGCGGAAAAGTTGCGATTACATTCGTTATATTCTAGATCATAAAATTGAGTTGAGTTGGCGAAGATATTTTTTTTACTCTTGTATCGTGAGATATTCTGATTGACTCGTCGATGGTTCAATTGTCATGTTGCAGCTCGAAGGCACTCTGGATTCTATAAAGAATATTGAAACATAATTTACTCATGTCGTTAGGATTGGGCAAATTTTGGCACAATTTATTTAAATGGCAACTTTATCACTGGCCAAAAAACATGGTGAACGTGATTTGTTTAAAAATCTCCGACACATAACGCATTGAGATGTAGTTGCAGTGCGATTAAATCAATTTAGGTGTGACCTTTATTGTTTTGCGCTTCTTAACGTTTCAACTCATCATTTGAATAAGCAAATGAGCAACTTTCGCCTATGTCGATTAATATATAGTGTTTTACTGTATTTTATCTGCTCATTAGGTAAACAACTAATACAAAACATGCGTATCCAGGTATAAAGCGAAATGATGTACATAATACGGATTGTTAGTCATAGGTGCCTACCTCGGCCATTATGATCTGGTTTTGGGGGCCTTGCGTTTGAACGGAGTGTCTGTAAACAAACATAAGTTTATTTTGCACCAGCAGGTCATCATTGTATTGTTGCGCAATTAATATCAGGTAAACGAGGAGGCGAGGGTTTAAACCTTATTACAAACTATCTGTAGAAAAGATCTAAGCTAAAATAAATATGTTTATGGAACTGCAATCTGCAATTTGATCAAATAATTTTTGTTAAAATAGTGGTGAAAAACCAACGCTTTTACAATGCCTGAAAAAACATATAATGTTGATCGTTTAACTACAATAAACGTTCTACACAGTACTCGTTGTGGCTGCAATTTTATTTATTTTTTGATTTGTTTCTTGAAAATTGCAAGTTCCGTATTTTGAACCAACCCTAAAAAACAGTCTTTCAGAAATGTACTAATGTATTACGATATTCACATCGACAATGTACCACTGTTAGTGGCCTGACTATGAGTTTCAATTAGCCAACATTATTCTCCAAATATGTAAAAAGCAATGACAAGAAGATTTTTTAGGTGTTTGGAAATTAAGTTTAAAATGTTTTATGACCGGTATGAGCTATACCAGCAGTTCTCAATCTGGGGTCCGCGGTCTTTTAGGGGTCCGTGAGCAGTTTTGGAAGGACCACAAAAAGATTGAATTAGCTTTATAATCTTATTTGGCGTCAGTTTGTGGCACTGAATAAGTTTAAATCAAAGTAGAATTGAGAATCGACTGTCTCCATTGCTTAACAATAGCCTTTATTGCATGAAAACTAACAAAAATGCAATCGTAATGTTTTTTGTCTTGTCTGTGATGTCACAACTTGTCTTTGGATCATTGTTTTTTCCCATAACTGCTGATTTTTTGCATAACTAGCTCAAATACTGCAATCAACATTCGTTTTTCTGAAATACACATTCAGGTTTAAGGACCACGAGCCCTCAAAATAATAGCAAAAAGACTGTTTAAAAAAATAATAAAAAAGTTTAAGAACCACTGAGCTAAACGATATTGTTTTCGTCATTTTTGTGTGTTTTTGTTTTGGTTGAAACACAAAGCATTTTCGATTCGTTTTTATGTGAAATCTATAACTTACGTGAGATGGTCCAATTGCCGACAATTCAATATAGCCATCCTCACCTGAGGAAAAGCCGAGAGTCAATTACATTATTGCGCAGAACAAACAAACGTTTTTTTTTAAGTCCATGCACCTGTGCATATGCGATTACTCCCGAAATATTTTTTTGAGATAAAGTGGTTTAATATTTTGAAATTATTCAAAAAGCTCTGAACCGCGTGTTTTTTTACCTGAAACTTTGCGAGTTATCAACGTGAAAGCTATAGCTTACTTTTACTTACATATGAAAACATTGACATTGTCTCGAAAGTTTTCGTATTCTGGAGTTTCCTGCGAAATGCAAAATTCGGTGTTTTATGTAAGCTAAAACGCAAGTAAAATAAAAAAAAACCACAGTCAAAAATGGCTATTTATGTCATGGTTGACACAATTAAATTGGATGTGTCAGTTAAAGTCAGTAAAAGAAAAAAATTCGACGGTGATATTAGCAGCTGGCCTGGCTGCAAAATCGTAAATCCAAACGAAATGTGAGTACTATGCCATTGTATCAACCACACATTTAGGGGTTTTCGTAAAAATAAATGACAAAGGAGATACCACCGTTTTGGTTGCAGATGGCTTGGTTGATACAGCATTATTAGGTTCTTCATACACTCCATGTGTACTTGTCGAATCTACGAAGATAAAGCATCGTATGTCTTTAATCACCTTCATATGAGATTTCTTAAATACGCAATCTACAGATGAAACTTATTAAAATGCTGGCGGTTGAGGCTGTTGAGTTTGGTGTAAGGGTTTGTATTACAATCGCACGGGAGTCATCTTTTTCACGGTTATTATGAAAAATAACACGCAAGGGTAGTTTGGTCCCCCCCTGCAACGGCATTATAAATCAACCCTAAAAAAACCTTTATGGCTCAATATTTTTACACGCGTTAACATGCGGTATGATGCGCTGTTTATAATATCACCCCCAACAATGTAGAGGAAGCAACATATAAAGTGCTTAGATTTGGAGACTAAAAAAAGTTGTATTTAAAACCTGAACATTGTTTGCTCAGTAGATAGATTGCGCAGAATGTTTTAGAGAAGCCCACAAAACGACAGTAATCCTACTCAATTTAGTCCAAAATTACTTCTTGATCTGATGTTTCAAACTCGGAAATGACGAACTTACAGCACACTATTGTATTTTCACCTGTTCTGATTTTCTTGCATCTTTGAATCAATTTGCAGCAAATTAGTAACACAGTAAGAAGTGCAATCCACCCTGTAAGCGACACCACTGCTATCATGAACGTACTGTTGTTGAATGTCACTTTAGAAGTGGCGTTGGAACAGTTTGACGAGGTTTCCATTATTATACAGTTAATCCATAGTTCAGCCCTGGCAGTGATTTAAAGCTTATAAAAACAGGTGTATATGAACGAATTTCTTATCGCAGAAGAAACAAATGTAATTGCACAATAGCGTTCAAGCCGTAATGTGCAGATATAGCAGTTTTTACACCGTAAATCGTTCTACAAAATTATAAATCGTATAAATCTTTCATAAAAATGTACTGCACTTTGGTGTCATGTTAATACCAGCTTACACAGAAACAGCTTTCTTTTTATTATAGACCTGGTCTTAAACAAGTTTGCTAGAGAGCTTATGCGTAGTAAATAACTCTTAAAGTTTGTTTTTTATTTGAGTACAGTCCAAGTTTTCAAGTTCTTTCCCTTTAAACATTCGATTTTCAGTTTCTGTCAAGTTTCAAAATCTCCAGATTGAGAGCATTCAAATTGCACTTGCTATTCATTGCAATACGACATGCAAATCATATTTAAATAGTTCTAAGTCTCTCTCATTGTGGAAAGGTCTATTCTTTTTGGCACTATATGTCTAATAATAGCTAGCCAGGAAATAATGCAAAACAGACCAGTTTGATAGTGAGGTTAACGAAGCAGTTTGTATAATAACTATTTGCATACACTTCTCCACTTTTGATAATATGTGCATGTTGTAAATTACATGAACTTCCTCTAAATAGGCACCATTCTGCATAAAACTTTTCTTTGTTTGTTCATATTGTCCACATAGCACAAATTAATGTTCTATTGCTGTGTTTAACAGTTTTGAACACACTAAAACCAAGACGCTTGGCGGACCGTTGAAGAATTTGGACATAACACATAAGCACCCTGTACAGCACTGAACCACTGTGAGCAACATCAGATGTGTAATACACTTACTGATTTTTTTTGTCTAAATGTTCAATGAATACCTATTCGAAACAATATTCCTGTAGAATCGTAATTGCCACTTTCTCTGAAAATCTAGGAATGATATCTTATCTCTTTTTAGTTTAAAGTTCCACTGGGTTTTAGTATGGTTGCCTTACCTATCAGTGCAAGAATCTTTTAAGCATTAAATTTAAACTGATATAATTTATGAAATAAGCTATTGCTGCCAGGCATAATGTATGACCAAGTATTGCTCATCCAGCAGTTTTATTGTAAACAATCGACATTTCGACGTCCTGATATAATTTAGTCCATTTTTTTTCCGTTTTCTACGTAATAAACAGTGTTATACAAAAACTTAAAATCCAATTGTGAAACTTCTATACTTTTCCTTTCTACAAGAAAACACTGACCCAAAACAACGTCTTGCCATAAACAGCTTTTATTTTCCGATTATAGTTTACAGTTTGTAGCAGTGCAGCATCAGCACACAATATCTGCCACATGACAAGTATATGTTGATAAACATTTCTAAGGATCGAAGTCTACAACTGCAAGGTTATCAAGGAAATCGAAGACTCCGTTAGTGTTGGCGTCACCAAACATTGAACCGAGGAAGTACTTGCATCCGGAAGTGACGCCTGTTCCGCATGCAATTTCACTGAGATCTGGATTCAAAAAAGGATTTTGTTGTATTTTGTTGTAGTATGGTCGGTTTAGTTCTTGCAGTGAAACAAGAAAGTTAAAAAAACTCTACACTAGTTACACACAATCATGAAACTGCTTCAAAACCGACTAGGTTGCGAAATCGTCAATGTGAAAACAAACGCTAGGATTCAAAATCGCAGCAGCCACCCTCGGGCATGTAGCCTATTGCTGATTGAAAGCAACATTAGCAACTTTTCACCGGGAATTTAAGAATTAAAGTTTTGCTATGGTACTAAGTGATCTAGACTATTGAAACAGTTTAGCTATTTTAAAATAATGTCTAAAAACGGGTTTCGTCCCTAAACAACCTTATATATACTGCAGGCGTTTTTGAAACTGAAATTTTATCGCGGACCGGCCTTCAAAAAACTACAAATATTTAGCAATGAAAACGCCTAAATTGGTTTATCATCCCCAGGATACATGGGCAAATTGTTTTAAAGCATTTAATATATAAAAGTATACGGCCCGGTAACGAAGGCCGCGGCCCGGCGCTTGCCGATCACTGGTTTAAAACAATGCGAAAATTAAAACCTAATTTTGCGACCGGCTGATTTGGTTTATTGCCTGCAATGGGCCTGGCGTACTATGATTTATATGTGAGTGTACCGTGAATGACGAATCGTGAGTTTGTTCATCCACAATTAACAGACAAAACAACAAAAGACTTACATTCCGAGTTTGCCTGATAATCGGTGTCATTGCTTGGTAAAGCTGATACGGTTAAGATCCTAAAGTCGGGATTGCTTGTTCGAAAATTTTCTGTCAAAAGTTTCCCAATATCTGCATAAAAACTTCATTAAGTTTCATGCATGGACATTTAAGCACTACGTTAATTATGGAACTAAAAACAGCACAACAATGCAAATGGTACAAGCGCCAAATAAGTTCCAGAGCCTGACTATCAGTATACAAAAGGGGAAAATATATTAAATTATTTGCAAAGAATCATTATTAGTTGGTTAAATAGAAACAAATTTTTTTTCTGTTTCAAAGAAGTGCCAATTAACCGAATCCTAATTATAATTTATTTATTACTGCTACACCGAGAAATGTTACTAGTTGGCAGTTTGGATTGCATAATTGTACCACGCATAATGCTTGTAAACTTGGACTATATTGCTTAAAGCTACTCATGGATCACGATTCCTATAATAGCCAATAAATAATAGATCAAAATTCGTCTATGCTGAAATTTAAGGCAATTTGAAGTGATGTACTGACACAATATCTCCAAAAATACCAATCTTACTCAAATTTAAAGCATTGGTTTAAAGGTCTTATATTTACAATCAGGACACAATATTCTTACACAACGCGACGTTATCTGATCCCACGATATTCTCGCTGAAGATAATAGTGTAATTTGCATCGGCCTCCGCACCCACAGAGTATTGGTGATCAATTGCACACGCGAAGAGAAGCGAAAGGGACCAGGAATTACATGCATATTCCATCATGTGTAACTAAAAAGATTGATCAGATGTGCTTTTTGTAAAGCACAATAATTTTGGAGTGAATTTTCTTACATTAGTTATTGTGCATCTTTTACCGGAGCAAAGTGACATGTATTGCACAAACAATGTCTTTTAGTTTCATTTATTCAACAAAGAATATCAAGACTATGTGCTTGTTTGGTTACTTTGGTTATACTATGTACAAATACAGCCATGTTGCTTTAAATATAACACTACTGATTCCTACCGATGTATTATAGTCAGTTTCATTGAAAGTCATCACAACATCTAAAAAACCGTTGCATTCTGTACAAGGTCCCGAATGCTGATGGATTGCAAACAAACTGTTGCTGTTTTTCGAAAGCCAATCACCGAGTCTGTAAATCACAGAGTTGAATATTTATTAACTAAGTTATAAGAAATGAAACTATTTTGTTCATGAAAAACATGCCTCTAATTTTTTCCAGATAAATCCAACCGATTTTACCCATATCCTGTGTACCTTGATGCATGAAAATAAAAAAAACTGGATTTTGTCTGTATTTTTTACAAAGCCACACTCTCACAAACATGGCATACAATTAAACTATTTAACAATAAAAAAAAGCTAGACCAGCGTTCCGTAACCGGGGCGCAATAGCTCTCAGGGGTGCCACAAACCTTTCCCTGCAATAGTGACACACACAAGTATACAGACACGTGAAAAAGCAGAAACTTTCGCACCTCTATGTAGTGAAACTGACTAACTGAACATTCCATGGTGTTAAGTGAGGCATTGTCCTTTGTGTCCCAACCGTATTGTTATTTGTAATGCACAAAATTTGTCATTATTTATTGGTGAGCAGGGAGGCACAGCTTTGGGGGTTAAAGGCCACAAACTATTAAAGGTTGAAGCAAACAACATTAATATTAACAATAATATTTGTTCTAAACTTTAAACTGTTTTGTGTGGTTAGTTTGGTTCAATTTATCTTGGTAGAGGACAAAAGTTAAACAAAGCAAAACATGAGTTTATCTTACGCTATGAATCTGTCTATTTCATCCAAGTAAATGGGGAAGTTTGTACGGGTGAGCACACCACCAGCAGTCTGCATATGCGGGGCGAGTGAGCTTAAACTTAGTTCTTTTTCAACACATTGGTCCAGTTCCTTATTGCCATCGAAAATCGCGAGTAACTTGGCTACAGAAAACAACAAAAATATATGTCAAAGATAAGCACTCGTATTCAGTGTATAGCAATGTTTTGTATCGAAAAACTTTAAAAAATACCCATGCTACTGGAGCACTGGCATTCGAACCTATTTACAGATAAACAAAAATTGTAAAAGATAATATACTTGTAATTAAGTTTATTACCGTTTTTCCATTTTTTTTTTATTTTTGCAAATTTCGTATAGGACTGTGTTCCCGTTAAACATTGCAAGAAATTTTCCTATAAAATCAAACAAAACAAAAAAACAAAACAGAATCAGTCTCCCAGGTAAAATGTCGGTTATCATTTTGCTCTTGGAGAAAAAAAGGTGAAACATACTTTGGTAAGGGCAATGTAATGTAACATTAACATGACAATGACGTGCTAAGATTACCAAACACGAACAGAGAGTAGTCGTATAGTGAGGGTTAACTTCGTTTTTCGAAACAGACAAACTGCGTATCGTTCGTATGTGGAGCATTTAGTCTAACTCTAAAGCATGCAGGGTGCACAACCTGCATCTATGTAGCTAAACACTGCTGATGGCACAAACGAACTCACAATAAAAAATCGTACATTGATATAGCTTTGTTCTTATTTGTCGTTTTAACCTGACGTAATGGTTGTTTGTGTGCTTGTAGGTGCATGATGTTCAAAAATTTAGGCTGAGTGTAGGCAAGTTTTTAATTTAGGCTCATTGGAAAAACATTAGCAGCCTGATGTTTCTGTTATGCTGCCTCGCATAAAAACTATTGGCGATCCTTAACATAGCTCACTATAAAAATAATACGAAGAACTAGCAACGTGTACAGACCTAATTCTGCCCAAGCTATTTTCGACTGTAAACAACCGATTACTTACGAGATATACATGAGACTTCTGTTACAGTGGAGTACATCCATTGTCCGTTGCCAATACACTCGTTGGTGTCATCGGTTCCTGATTTTATGTATCCTAAATTGCAAAAGTACTGGATCGTCGTTCCAACAGGATTGGACGTGTTGGAAGTGATAAAGTCTCCTCCTGTCAGCAGCGGTGTAGTCGGACAAGCTGTTGTTGGATAAATGTAAAACGTTACTACTGGTCGCAATACACACCAGCAAGGAAATCGCTCATCTAAAATCACCAAACTTTTTTATTGACAATTTGGGATACGATTTGCAATGAAACGGGATATGCGTTGAACCTGAAATCAGTTGGAAATGTTGCAGCATCAGTTTTCTCAGATTAACGCAGCAATAACAACTTAATACAGTAAAAACATTTTTTGCACAAGGATATGCCTCTTAAGTTACTACTGTTATGTACAATCCTTTACTAATAGAACTTGTTAAGTATAAAGCATACGTGAAACTTCATCAACACATGTGGGAAGGTTTTCTGCCGTTATGCTCCAATTTCCGCTTGATTCACATATGGACATGGATTCTCCTACTATATTTCCGATAATGCAACGGTATTCAATCTGTGTGCCTTCAGTGGTTGCCTCAGGATGAGCCACAAGTACTAAATCTCCATTTGTAGGAGGTGAACCGCAGTCTGCCAACAATATTGCCATTGTTAAAATATGGAATAGTTGTTTGTAGTTGAAAAACTAAAATGTGAATCACGTAGTTACTTGACTGTTTACTTTTTATACCACATAGCAAGGATACAAAAAATTTCATACGGCGAAACAACGCAGATAATTGAGGAAGCTTTGATTTCTTTTCGACAATTGGGAAAATACTATGAGGCCAGGTGTTCCCGTTTGGTACATATTAATAGTCTACCGAAGTTATGTAACAAAAAAACAGTGTTATTTGTGTGTTTGCAAACATCATGCTAGCATGATAGCTACCGGGTCGCTACAAAAAACATTTTGAGAAAAGCATCAAACAAACAGATTTATTTACTTGTTTACTGTGGTCACGGACGTTAAACTTACCTGCAGTACAGGTTGGGAATTCCACTCCAGCCCAAGATCCATTTTCGAGGCATGATAGCGAGGTTGCACCTTGAAGAGTTGCTAAGCCGCTACACGCGAATTCTACAGGCTGACCAAAGTAAAGTGGCTCGTTATGAGTAACTTCAAGTAGCTCATCGAAAGCTGGGAAGGGGTCACACTCTGCAAAGCAAGATTTGTGTGGAGTCAATACTAGGGGTGTTCAAAGAAGAATATCGAATGCTTTGACGGATTTGAACCCACTTTTACCGTTTATATCGGGTATTTGGAACCGATTTGAATGTGTGGCTTTATCGTTTGCAAAAATATAAACACACATTTATACGTCCACGCCCGGTCAAAAACGGGTATGCGGGTTGAACTGGAAGCATAATTAGCGATTAGCACGTTACGCTTGTTTGTTATGCATTAGTGATTACGCTGATGCAATTCTGTATGCAACTTCTCGTCAGAATTTTATTGTTTTCCGACTTTGACAACAAAAAACAGTCAACGGTTATGGCTTTAGACAGCATTAAGAAGCATGGCATTGTCTGTTAATATCGGAAAAACAGTGAGCAAATGTCAAAAATATATGCAGTTTGGGTCTTCTTAGACCCAGATACACATAATAATATAATGAGTAAAGCTGTGGAAAGTTCAACTTTTGTGCTGCAGAAGCACAGGTAGTTTAATAGGTATTTGAAAACTAACCACTCTATGTCCCACTTTGTTTGGGTGTCTGTTTTTGCAGTTGTTTCAAGTTAACAAACATTATGTGTTTGTGCACTAGGGAGTCTAAGTCAGTCCTCTACCATCAAACCAAATTACCTCACCAGACTGACAAAATAGTTACTCCTGTAGAAGGCAACAACCGCCACTAATTAAAATTGTTATGAGTTAATTTTTTCCAGTTGTGATAATTTATCTGTGTCTTTGTACAATTTGGGGCATTTCGTTTTACTGCAGTTGAGAAAGTTTTTCCCAGTGGTTTTTTCTTTGTTTTGGTTGTTTCTTTTTTCATATTAAATTAAAAATGTGTTTTATAATGTAATAAACTGATTTGCATTCATCAATGATTGAACAGCCAAAATGACATACGAATTGGATTTGATATTCTAGATTCGAAACAATTATTCTAGAATAGGCTACCCAAATATTCGATTTTGCGCATCCCAAGTCAATACTATATATCCAACTAGTCGTTTGGGCTAGAAAGTTTAGGGCGTACAATACCATTGTTTGTTGACTTCAAACCAACTAAAAAACTACATCATATAAACAGTGTTAATCTGAATAACCAATGTAGTTTAATTACACACGACGCAAGCCTGAAAAAAACATAACCGTACGTAAGCGTATGAGACCGATTATTATCGGACACACGTATGTAAATGTAACAAAAGCAACTGCCGCATCGCACCGTTATACCGTTGTCATGCACGGTTCCACTTGGCGTATTTACACCGTTGGGGTCCGTTGGTAGATTAGCACAATTTAATCTCACACAAAAATACCGCTTTAAAAGTGAAGTGCAAGTGTTTTAGCGCAATATTTGTTAACACGAAAGTTGTAAAAACAAAAAATGTTAATCACTTATAAAGGCATCGTCAGTTCTCGTCAGTTTAAATTTACAAACAAAGAAGGACAATTAGAACTAGTGCAAAAGCCAAAAGAAAAGTAGATAAAGAAGTTGGAAAAGTAGATAATTGCACTAGACTTATATCAGGTATAACCATTTTGATCTGCTTAGCGCATTTGCTAAAAAAAACTTTATATCTGCTTATCGCAAGAAAACCCATATAGATCTGCTTACGCATTTGCTAACCCAAATTCTACGCTAGGCACAAAGTATGCGAATCATGACATAATAAATGCTTTTTTTGTCACTTGACATTACAAACGAAACCGGAATTTGAATAATTTTAAACAGCCTTGTTTGAATCAAACAATCTTTTAGCTCTCTTCATGCAAAAATAAACTAACAAGATTTGGGGAAGGAAAAGGAGCATTAGTGGTTTAACCCCTTTTGTAGATATTTTACAGGATTAAAATAAACCTGGTTGTGAACATATCGGTCCTTCCGCCTCCAGCCAAACATCATCACCCAAACACAGATTGTCGCTGTAACCGATAAGATTTCCATTTTCGCAAGTGTAGTTGACTTGTTGTCCTTGTACGTATGGACCAGAGGGATCTACGCTCACACCATCGCCGGCCGGGGGTGTAGTGCAATCTATTACACACAAAAAAACTTTATTCTTCTTTGTTTCGGCAAAACACTCTTGTGGTGTGTTCTTTTAATGTTTTTGTTGTGTGTTTACAGCTTTAAAATCACCAATTGATTTCTCTTTACTCTTTCTCTTTATAACCTTGGTTGAAAACCCTTCTTGCAATAATGGCAGGTAAAAAAGAAACAAATACTAGGTAAAACAGTCGAAGTGCAAGTAGTTGTGTTTGCAAGGTTGTTGGTTCTAATCCTGTCTTGGTCAAGGTGTTTCCCTAGGCAAGAAACAAAAGCGGCATTGATCTGGCCTAGCTGGACCCTAACTAAATTGAAATCACCACTTTCTAAGTCGAGAAAATCAAAATGAATGATTCAACAGCTTTGCAATGTCGGACTTACATCTATCGATTAGGACTCTATGTTTTAAGTGCAGTTAATTATTGTGGCTTGTAAATTAGGGCGAGTAAACAGGCGGCTAAAAACAGATTTCACATCTCAAACTAAAGACAAGACTTACTAGTGCACTTGTTGCATGATTTACGACAATACTCCAAATTGTCAGCCTCGTAGTCTGGGTGGTCGCAGTAGTTGAAATTCACATTAACCGAGCAATCTTGTTGGTCTGCACAATCTGCAAATTGCAACGTTTATTAATCTGCAATTTTTTGTATTGTTTTTTATATATTTTTTTGTACTGACTGTTGCTGCCATTTTTACTACATAGGTAATGGTTGCTTTTCAAGCAGTTATATTTACACAGTCAGCTAATTTTCATTCAAGGCGCTTTAATTAGGGTGCAGTGAAATGCAAAGAAACATATTTGTTGTTAAGAACGGAGGGGTAAGTAGGTTCCGAATTTTTTAAGTCGGGTTTATTTAGGGTTCTTCAGTTTAATTAAAACTAGGTTGATTTAAGCATAAATTCACCCTTGACCAAATGTTTGTTAATAAATTTCGCATTCCGGTCTAATTTGGGCATTTATCATAACATTTTGGTTTCGGAGTTTGCTCATCAAAACGCAATGTTTTTCTAACTGCAGTAATGAACTGCGTTTAAGCATTTGAAATACAAACCCTGGTAACAAACTGGAGCAGGATACAACCATGTCCCATCCAAACACGTGTTAGTGTCGAAACGTTTCAGCAAACGTCGATCGTTGCATGCATAGGTGACGCTGCTGCCTGTGGCGTAATCTCGGTTTTCTGGGTTAATACCTTCGCTTGTAATCATCGGAGGGGGACCGCATGCATCAGCTTTGTAATACGCGTAAATGTTAAATAAATGTTACACAAGTCCGAAATAAAAACAGGTAAATTGTGTTGTGCAACCGAATGGTCCAACACACTGGTTCTCAAACTTTTTGGTAAACTTCCTCCCTTAAAAGTTCAAAAACAGTATCATTCCTTCCTAATATACTTCATGGTAGATGCTAAAGCATACATTGATAATTGAAAATTGGGTCTTTTATCAAATTCACGGGTGATATTCCATAAACGAAAGTGTCTATTTATAAATCAAGTGTAAAATTATGAAAAGTAAATTCTTCCCTTCAAGATTCAAAAAATCCTCTCTTTGGGAAACAGTGGTCTAACACAGGGGTCAGTAACCTTTTATGCACTGCGGACCGTTTTTGAAACTAAAACTTTATCGCGCACCGGTCTTCAAAAAACTACAAATATTTAGCAAAAAAAAGCGCTTAAGATAGTTATCATCCCCGGGATACATGGGCAAAATGTTTTATAGCATTTAATCTTAAAAATTATTCAGCTTGGTAACAACCGGTGGTTGCCGACCACTGATCTAACACCCACAAAAAAACACTGAAGCCTTAATCCTATGAAATCATTTACTCTTTTAATTTAAAAGTACATATTGACATCAAAAACTTAGATTAAAAGATTTTTGTTTAACTTCCCTGGAGTCTTGAAAAAAAAACAGTTCAAACTTACACGCGTCGCATGTTGGGAGAACAGCCAAGCTCCAGTGGGTTCCGTTACAAGTGCTTTTGTTTTCACCAACTTCCACAGCAAGAGGGTCGACGCACGAATACGTAATCGTGTCGCCGCCTTTGTAAGGCCCACTGGGGGAAATTGAAAGTTCGGCATTGGTTGGGGGTACGGGACATTCTAATGACAAAAATAGAATTAAACCGTTTAGGCCTAACAAAACAAAAGCAAAAAATGACAACCCAAGTGTGGAAAAGCCTGTCGAAACTAAATACAATTCATTTGTGTGATGTGAGATTAGTTTTGTAAGGAATAAATAAACTTTTAGTTTCAGGATTGTTTCGCAAAGGCATATTCAGTTTCTTTCACAGAGTTAGCTAGGACCGCGAGAGATCGCTGAAAGAGTTAAAAACAGAGGGTGATAAGTTGGTTCTTTAAACTATTAGCTGGTACGCGCACGTTAGCGCCACGTAGCGGACGTCTATTAATTCCTCTTGAAAAAAAAACTCTTAAAGTGGAAATTGCTCCCGCGGCTGGCTCAAAGGTGGGCGCATTCACAAACATGCTTACAAAAAAAGTATTAGCTGTAAGTCGCGTATGCACAGGCTGTTTACACTCGGATGTACCTGGCTCGCAAGTGGGTGCTGTGCTCTCACTCCAGCTTCCATCTTCCAAGCAGGTGTTACTTCCAGGGCCTACCAGGACATAGTTATCACTGCAGCTATAGGTTACAATGGTTCCAGCAGCATGTGATGTTCCTGCTGGAGTGTTACCTCCGTTTGACGGGATCTGTGGTAAACCAGGACAGGGGTTGTCTGAAAAATATCGTGATGATAAATTTCCTTGATACACAAATTCAACACTTCAAGTTTATTTCTCTTTAATTTTCCTGAACTGATGGTGTTAAAATTTTTGGTGGCGGATTAACGTTGTATGGTCATAAACTTTTTCGGGACAGATTGATTACGGGACAGATTCTTATGTATTTATACGTAAACAACTGTAATGAATATATCAAAAACATTAAAACTTTTGTGGTTATCTAATGGTGGGATCTCTGGGTGCAAACCAGTTAATCTACCCCTGCAAAAATATTTGTTAAACTTAAAAATATTTGTTAAACTAAAAACTTAAAAGCAAATACTGTTTAAACATTTTTGTATTACTGACACAAATTGGTAAGGGAAAAACTTACCGTGGAGTTTGCCAGTATAAAACTTCTCAGAAAAGCATTAGAGACATTTTATTGTAAATATGTTGTCGTTAAATTAGTGAGTAAGGTTATAAAACTGATTTTATGTTTTCATTTCTCTAAGAATAAATTCACACTTACCGTTACATTCTGATGGGTTGCAAGTTTTATAACACAAGGCCTGAAGGTCAGCGCGATTACATTGTCCGGTTGAAAGGTAAGCATCACAGACATTTTGTGGCAACTCGTCGACGCAGTCTGGAGAACAGTGAACTCAGTGAAACTACAACTTTTAGTTGATTTTTTCCTACTTGAACCAAAAACATTAAAAGGATGACAAAACGTAACTGCCGAGTCGTGCTAACATCGCACATTTATCACCCTACTGGTTATGCCAGTTAAACCGGATTTGAAAGTCAGTTTAGGCTTTTCGTATCGGGTTCGGGATTAAGTTTTAAGTAAATGGGCTTAATTCAAACCTAACTTTATACTCATACTCTTGTATTGGAAATTTGCTAGGTCTCAAAATCTTCGAAATCAGGCATGATTCGGGCGTGTATTCAGATACGTGTCTTTTATGTACTTACCTTGGCACAAGACCGAGCCGAATGCGACTGCCAAGACAAGAAGAAAAATCTTCATCATAAATGTTGTTGAAAGAAGTTTTGATTTCTAATGCGAATGCAAAGAACACAGCGAAAACAATACCTAGAGTCTTTAGTATAAACAATCCGCTAAAAACTAACAGCATATACAAGTCAGTATTTACATCTTTTTATAGCACAAAGATGTCTGGATGAAACACCTTAGCAATTTATGACGATACATTCTATTCACACCACACAACCGAATGAACCAAAAAACCTTGATACTGATACTCACTCCAAGTTATGGCGAAATGTGATTGGTCGAAATCCTCCTCATTGCGGATGTTTTCGCAAATGCGACAATGGCGTTGGCGCATTGCTTCCGCATGTTTACCAACCACCTTTGCTTAACAATGAGGTCTGTATGTGTAGTTAGTAGGTTGTGCCAAGCATTGTAAGTTATACGCTCTTATGTTTCTAATATAAATCCTGACGTTCAGCCATGCTTTTGGAAGTGAATGTTTGTCAATGCTTTCCCTCGTTGGAAAAGTTTGAGATCTTAAATTTAAATCCCACATGGGGAGCTTGGTGTTCTTCTGCCGAGTATAGTGGGACTGTAAACACATTAAAAGCGTTTCTGTTGGCTGAGCACTTTCAATTCAATTGGGATCTCTTTCGAAAAACTACAAGGTGAAGGTACCCAAGCAATTGTACCAAAAATGTCTTTAAAACACAGTATTTCGGCCCTTATTGACACTACAAGGGCGATTCAGAAGCAGTTTGGCCTAAAACGCAACGCTTGGATATGGAATACGAATTAGTGTTGGAATATGGTGACGCAATGACCTTTTAAAAAGGCGCCATTATGTTGTACTGGTCAACATTTATTATGTTTTTGGCATCCAAACAGCACATTAGCACATACTGTGTTTACCACCTGCGATAGCTTTTGTGCAGAGATTCTGCATTCGAACTGGAGGCTGCAAAACTGTTTGCTACGTCCCGTACGCTGATTGGTTGAAATCCTCCGCATTACGCCGAGCGAGCAACCCGTCTCGGTACGAGCGATGACAAAGAGTTTCCGCTGATTTCCAGGTAGCGCTTCCACGTTGTGTTAAACCCTATTATGTGGTGTGTGAGATGTTTTCCTCAGGAGCTCCGAGCATTTCCGTTCGCTCGCAACTGCTCTTTGCGCCTGATACAGATATCGGAAATAACATCTCACATATTGTCCTAGTATAGATTTTGCAATTATCATCTAATGTGTTGCCCTGATACCGACGTTGTTATGTATTAGATGGTGTAGATACAAGGCATTCCTTCTTCATCTATAAATTGTGTCTTGTGCATTTAGGTCCACAAATGTTTCACTTTTGGGCAGATATTTCTGGTTTGTAAGTTGTGCTGTTCAAACTGCTTCACGTTTATTTCCATTTACCAAATGAAACTCAAGGTTTGTAACGACTTAATGCTTTTCCGTTATTCGTGGTAAACACTTTTCATTGTCAACCATTAGCCTTCGGGCTCAAAACACTACACCAAACTTTACAGCTAATACTTTGTCCGTTTTATGTAATTTAGTGTGACACGAATAATCCTTCACAACAGCTGATAGCGTGGGCTTCTGATACACCAGCTGCCAATGGTATAAGGCCCTGATATGGTATAATATTAGTCAAAGCAAGAGGTAAATCGAAGAAGTGATGTTAGGTTGGGTTGCAAAGCATTTTGCCTGTTTGCAAGGGCGGTCCTACATGGTCTCTAGGTGGCGCATGCGTTATTGGAGCTTGTTCTGCTGTGATTCACGTGGAGATTTCTGATTGGCTGAATTTCTCCGCATTGCGGGATGAGCACAGAAATGCTACGTTGGTCAAAACATCATTTCTGGTCCTGGCGTTTAAACTGTTGTGCTAATATCTCCTTTTAAACTAACTTACAAAAGATCTTGGATGTTGCAAAGAGTGATTTAAGAGTCAATATTTGCATTGATATAGTATTCTAAGCTTTGTTTATGTTAATAAATGCCTTGCAATTGATTAAATGTAGCTTGTGGAGTTTTGTTTTTATTGCCACTTGAATTTATTTAGTGATGATTATGTTTCGTGCAGCAGAGAAAATGTTCCAAAGTGTGCATATTAATCAGGCACTGCGACTAAAAAAATAGATCCTTTAACTACAATAAAAGTTCTACGTTGGGTTTGTTGTGGCTGTGATTTCATTTTTTTTTCGATTTGTTTCTTTAAAATACTTTGCTGCAAGTTCTGTATTTTGAACCAACAAAATAAAATCGGTCTTTTTATGAATGTACTAATGTATACCGATATCTACATCGACAAATATTTGGCTTACGTGTGACGGTCTAATTGCTGACAATTCAATACTTCCTCAGCTGAGAAAAAGCCGAGAATCAGTTACATTAATGCACAGAACAAGCCAATGGTTTTTAAGTCCATGCACCTTTACATATGCGATTTCGCCAGAAATATATTTTTGCAGAAAAAGTGGTTTTATATTTTAAAATTATTCAAAAATCTGAGAACCGCGTGTTTTTTGTTGTTGGAAACTTGTTGAGTTACCAAAGTAGAAAAGTTATACCTTACTTTTACTTACATATGAAAACATTCACATTGTCTCGAAAGTTTTCGTATTCTGGAGTTTACTGCGAAATGCAATATTCGGTGTTTTATAGTTAAACTTAAAAAGCAAGTTAAATCTTTAAACCCACAGTCAAAAGTGGCTATATATGTTATGGTTGAAACAATTAAATTGGATGTGTCAGTTAAAGTACGTAGCCTAATACAAAAATTTCTACGGTTATGTTAGAAGCTAGCCTTGCTGCAATTCGTATCAGTCACACGCTTAAGGGTTTTCGTAAAAATAAATAACAAAGAAAATACCACCGTTTTGTTTGCGGATTGCTTGGTTGTTACCGCATTATTAGGTTCTTCATACACTCCATGTGTGCTTGTCAAGTCTACAAAAATAAAGTATAGTATATCTTTAATCACCTTTATGTGAGACATAACAAGTTTCTCTTATATACGCATTCTATTATTAAAACTAATATAATTTCTTAAAATGCTGGCAGTTAAGGCTGTTGAGTTTAGTGTAAGGGTTTGATTTGCAATAGTCACCAAACTTTTTTCACGGTTAACATTAAAAAATAACATTCGAGGGCCAAACAGCTTACAAACTCCAACGTAAAGCCGTTCCAAAACTTGGGCCCCCGAAAGGCCTTTGCAGGACCAACAAGAATGCAATCTTATTTAGAGTCAGATAGTGTTACTGTCAAACAGTAAATTGTATTTGAAGCTTGAACATAGCATTGATTCTCATTTTAATACAATAAATTCTGCAAATTACATTGTTTGCAAAGTAGATAGATTGCGTACATTGTTTTAGAGGAGCTAACAAAACGACATTAATCCTACTTAATTTAGGCCCAAATCACTTCATGTTCTAATGTGTGAAATGGAAATGAAGAACTTGCAGTACACTATTGTATTTTCACCTGTTCTGTTATTCTTGTATCTTTGAATCAACTTGCAGCAAAGTAGTAACGCAGTAAGAAGTACAATCCACCCTGTAAGCGACACCACTGCTGTCGTAAACTTACTGTTGCTGAATGTCCTATCAGGAATGGCGTTGGAACAGTTTGACGAGGTTTCCATTATTGTACAGTTAACCCATAGTGCAGCCCTAGCCGTAATTTAAATCTCCTAAAAGAAGGTGTCTGTGAACGAATTTCTTAATGCAAAAGAAGCAAATGTTATTACACAATAGAGTCCGTTCAAGCTATTATGTGCAAATGTATCAATTTTTACACCTTAAATCGTTCTACCAATATGTAAATCTTATAAATCTATCATAACAATGTGCTATACCGTCATGTTTATACCAAGTAGTTTTATTTTAATATAGACTCAGTATAAAACAAGACTTCCGGAAGGCCAATGGTTAATGAATACTTTTTTACGACTCTAAACAATCGCCATTATCCTCACCTCAAAAAGTGTCTAATTTGCCTAAATAACGACAACAGCAATAATATTTTAAAGTATGCGAAAAGTGTGTTCACTGCTTAGTCAAGCCTTCTGTACGTTTTGATTTTCAATCGAGTACAGTCCAAGTCTATCGTTTCTAAGATCTTTTCCTTTTTAATTTTTTTCGATTTCTGCTTTTGTCGAATTTCCAAATCTCCATTGAGAGCATTCAGAGTTCGTCCGCTATTCGTTGCAATACAATGCGGAAGACGTATTTAAATATTTCTACCTCTCTTTCATTGTGGAAAGGCCTATTCCTTTTTGGCACTCTATATCTAATAATAGATATTCAGGAAATATGGAAAACAGACAAGTTTCTTAATAAGGTTATTGAAGTTGTTTGAAAGTTTTCACAATAACTATTTGTATACACTTCTGGATTTTTTGATGATATATGAATATTGTAAGTTATATGAACCACCTCTAAATAGGTACCATTCTTCATAAATCAGTTTAAATCAAATCTTGTTTTTTCGATATTATCTAAATCGCACAAATAAATGTTCGATTACTGTGAACAGTTTTAAGCCCACACAAACAAAGAAGTTTGGCGGACCTTTGAAGACTTTTGTTAGTAAGAAACAGCTAGCCTATAATACACTGTGGTCCACTTTGAGCAACGTTGGACGTACACGTTGTTCCCAAACACCAGTTTACACGCCTGTTTATTTGCCACATAGACTTTAGTGAGTCTGGACATACACATAAGCACCCTAAGTAGTAAGTACAGTGCCGGCAAAAAAAATCTTTACATTCGGTCGGTAAAAAAAAACTTTACATGTCATTTATGCATAAGTTCTTCGCTTACCGTTTCCGCCAAAAGCATTGTGTTACAAAAACGCTTATAGTTATGTCATAAGCTACTGTCTGGCTACACTTCACAGCGAAGCTATTGCATGAGTGCCTTGTGTTGCTTTACAGCAGGGGTGTCCAACCTTTTTGACCAAAGGGCCACATGCGGTTTACGAATGATTGCGCGGGCCGGTTGAGTGTTACTGCCAATTTGGAGTCTCTGTCTTATAATTTCTTATTAAAATCCTCACACCGAAATTCTAATCTTAGAAATGTGTATTATTCTCGTTACAGTTAAGAACAATAAACACACCAAGATACAGTTGAGTCAACAAAGTTTTTCCCACACGTCGACATTTCAATGTGCAAGTTTGGCACTGTTTTTCTCTAACAAGTTTGGCAATATTCGGTGAGATGGACGATGGAGAAATGCAGAGCGATTTTTCTACATGGCTGTCAGAAATTACTGATCTTACAGGGGATTTGAAGTCACATGTCAACCTTTCTTGGAAAGTTCTGTTGGCGTTACTTGCTTTTTATTTCCTGTTTGGCATAATCTATATCACTGCAGAGTGCGGAAGATGTTTTTCTGCTAAATGCGTTTTGCGCGAGTCTCTGATACCATACGGATGTATTTCAATGAACCAAGAAACATTAGGCTACTGACTGACTCTTCAAGCACGAGTCAGATTGTGACGTAACAATGTAGAATTTGTGATGCGTAACAATGCGCATTGTGACGCAACAAAAGTAGCTTGAACAGTTGTGTATTACTACTCTATTAACAAAGAAATAAGGCAAACAACAATTAAAATGTCAATTTTTCGGAATGAAAGTTTGCCATAAATTACGTAGGCGATTAAGATGTCATTTCAAAAAATACTACGCGGGCCACTCAGAACCTTCCTTCGGGCCACGGGATGGACGCCCCTGCTTTACAGCTTCGTGAATATTAAGGTCGGTGAAGTTACACAACGTTTTTTTTCCCTAAAGTTTCGAGGTAAAGTTTTTGAGGGATCGAGGCAAAAGTTTATTCAAGCACTAAACTGTGTCTATGCAAATGGTAGAAAAATCTTGTGCCTTGACTTTGTTAGAGAATGGAGATTCTATGATTGCTGTAGCCAAAGATATTGTGGGTCTCAAGAAACGCAATTTATCAATTAAAAGGTCAGCGGCGTAATTGCCACATGGGATGGTTCCGAAGAAGAAGTCAGGTTCTGGCGAACCTAGGAAGACTTCGCCAAGTACGGATAACACTGGCCGACATGATTTTTATTTTCTGGCGGAAATGGGGACTTCTAAGATAATTTGCTTACGCTGATTACGAATATGAAGTCGCTTTTTTTCTATCACGTCAAGATTTTTTATAATTTGTAATTTAAAATTTTGCATTTCACTACTAATAACATCCTGTTCTATGAAGTATTCCTTGCTGTTGGGTCATAGTTATTATTGTCATAGCCATTATACATCATTGTGACATCATAATAATTTTATTGTGCGTAAACCAGGCTACATGCAAGCACAAGTTGGCAAAATACCAGCACATGTACAGTACATTATGTCAGCTTGTGCGTATATATACGGCAGAATATAACACCATTTGTCAAAAATGTTTATTATGCCTATTTTGGTGTGAAATTAGGACCAAGACAAACCATGGGCCCCCACACAAAGTGTGTCGTACTTGTGTGTCATCATTGAGGCAGTGGAGCATTCGAAAACAAAAATCTTTAGCATTTGGTGTGCCAATGGTTTGGAGAGACCCGAATGGACAAGGAAAAGAATGTTACTTTTGCTCATGTGTTGTTTTTGGATTCAATGTCAAAAATAAGCATAAAATTCAATATCCTAAAGCACTTGGATGTCTAATGAGTTTGAAGGTTCATTTTCTACACGCACATTTGGACAATTTTTCTAAACTTGGGTGACATGGGTGAGGAGCATGGTGAACGATTTCACCATGACATCAAAACCATGGAAACGCTGTATCAAGGGCGTAACGATGATGGCGGACTACTGTTGGTGTCTGAAACGCGACTGCGAGAATAGTGAGGTTGCAAGAAAAGCTAGAAGAAGAAGATTCATGCCAAACACCAATAAGAAAGAAAAGTTGTTTGAATCAAAAGCTTATTGACTACATGAACATAATTATGTGCTTTTGGGGTCTAGGGTTTAGGTTTAGAGGGTTAAGGTTTAAACAAACAAAATCTCAAGTCCAATTGAGTAAGTTAAGCGCCTTGTAGACTGTGTTTCGTTTCACATACGGAGCTCTTGACCTCTAATAGGGCACAAGCCCCCTTAATATAACCGTTTTTGAGTAAACTTTTTATTCAATTTTTGCAAAAACGTTTGACGTGATAGAAGAATTCTGACTGCAAATTCGGAATCAGCATAGTCAAACTAGGTAAACTCAATTAAATGTTTTAAAAAAATAAAAAAAAGTTGAAAAATGTCGCCCAGTGTAAGCTTTTGAAGCATGAAGTAACCCCATATCCATCTATAACCTCCATTGAATTGAAAAAAAAACAAGCACCCTGAGCGTCTCCACAACGTTTTAAAAAGGACAATTAGTCATCGACTCCAGAAGGATCTTAACCTACCATGTGGCAAGGCAGCAAAGAACCTCATGCTCACTGCAGCAATCACAGAATCTCTATTCTCTAATAAATTCAAGGCACAAGATTTTTCTTCCATTTGCATCTTCTTTCGACCCATTTTAGTGCTTGAATAAAATTTTGCACGACCTCGAAACTTTTGGAAAATAAAAAATATTATGTGGTTTCACTGACCTTACTATTCACGAAGCTGTAAAGCAACATAAATATTAGGCACGCAGAGCAACTGCTTTGCGGTAAAGTGTAGCCAGACAGTAGCTTATGACATAGCTATGAGCGTTTTTGTAACACAATGCTTATGGCGGAAACAGTAAGCTAAGAACTTTTTGCAGAATTTACATGTAAAGTTTTGTTTGGCCGACCGAACGTAAAGATTTTTTTGCCGGCACTGTACACTAAGGACCGCTGTGAGCAACATTTGATGTTCATGCTATGACCAAACGCCAGTTCATGCGCAGCATTAATTTTTTAACCTGTAAAGAGATATGTATAAGCATTTTGACTGCACTGATGACAGCTGCGAGCAGCATTAGATCTTTAAAACATGTACACCCACACTCCATGCATGTACAACATATCTTTTCCAGTGCGCTTAGAATGTAAACTAGTTTTGTTGGTCCGTTTTTAAAAATTCATCCAAACGGTACATTTGTTTTGGTGGCGGTCAAACATAATGTGTAATACACTTGCTGAAATTTTTGTTTAAATGTTCAATAAAGGCCAATTAGAAACAATAGTACAGTAAAATTGTAATTTCCACTTTTGATTCTCAAAAAGTCTAGGAATTATGTCATTTTTTCTTTTTGGTTTTACAGTTTTGCTGGGTTTCAGCAGCTAAAAATGTTGCCAAAAACTTAAAGTCCAATTGTAAAACTTCTATACTTTTCCTTTGTACAAGTGAACATTCACTCAAAACAACTTTTGATATCAACACCTTTTATTTTCCAATAATAGTTCACAATTTGTGACAGCACAGCATCAGCACACAATATCTGCCATATGACAAGGATTTGTTGATCATCTTTTTAAATATTACTATCGTAACATGCACAAAGTATTTTCTATGAACAAAGCAATTCCGGAGCAGATTGTTTCTGACAAAAAATATGACATGTGATATTTAATGGCTCGTGTAAATACAAAGATTTATTCAAAAACGTTTGTTTTGTTTGTATGAAATTAATTTTTTAGTTGTCTTTATTTTGGAGTGCATGTTGATGGCAACCCTGACAATTTAGTTCTCACACTGGAGAGAGACCATATCGATGTAATATTTGTGAACTGCAATTTAGCAGTCGGGGATCAGTAGAAACACATAAACTAAAATCTGTGCTTAATAATTGCTCAAAAAATAATTTGATATTAACAAAATGTTTTGGCTTTTGGATAATTAGTGAGCTTCTTATGGTTGTTGGCTTTCAAACTCCACAACTGCAAGTTTTTGAAGGAAATCGTAGACTGCGTCATTTTCTACGTCATCATACATCGAACCGAGGAAGTACTTGCACCCGGAAGTGACAGTAGATCCGCATGCAATCTCGCTGAGATCTGGGTTCAAAAAGGATTTTGTTGTAGTATGGTCGGTATTGTTCTTGCAGTGCAACATAAAAGTTAAAACAAAAAACTCTACACTAGTTACACATAATAATAAAACTGCTTCAAAACCTTGTAGGTTGCAAAAACGTCAATGTGAAAACAAACGCAAGGATTTAAAATCGCAGCAGCCACCCTCAGGCATGTTTGAAAGCAACATTATCACCTTTTTACGTAGGGAATGAAATAAATAAAGTTTTGTTATGGTGCTGAGCGATCTAGACCAGTGATTATCAACCGGGGCCACGAGCTGTATTCCGGGGTCTACGGGTGTAGCCTCACCAGAAAGACGCACAAAAATCAGTGAGTTATTTTATTTTATTAGGCGCAGATTTGAGTGTGTGCTGCAAATATCTTTATTCCCTAACATTCTACATCCACATTGAGGTTTGTCAGCATTACAGTTTGTAGTTTACTTTATTCGACTTGTTTAAAGTCGAAAGTAATACTGAATTTTAACACGAGCCATTTACATTTGTTTTACAGGGCACAAACATTGTTATTTAAAGGGGTCCAAGAGACCCAAATTATACTTTTAGGGGGTACGGTCCATAAAAATTAAAGGCTATTGAAACAGTTCAAACAATGCGAAAATCAAAACCTACTTTGGCCACACGGGATGCTTGGCAACTGTCTGATTCGATATATTGCCTGGACTTGGCTTGGCGTACTATGTAGTTTATTTATGAATGTGCCGTGGTTGCTGCTCTGCAGTACCACATCTTAGTTGATTTTAATAAGTAATTTGTTACGTTGAGAACACAGAATTGTGAAAAATAGTTTAAACTGTAGTAGCCTGGACAAAATTTACGATATCGTTTTTTCTGGTCACCACCAATTAACAAATAAAAGAAACAAAATACGTACATTCCGAGTTTGCCTGATAGTCGCTGTCAGTGCTTTGTAAAGTTGATATGGTTAAGATCCTAAAGTTGGGATTGCTTGTTCGAAAATTTTCTGCCACAGTTATTGGAATACCTGAACAAAAACTGAATTAAGTTTCCTGCATGGACACTTAAGCGCTAAGTTTATTATGAAACTAAAAACAACACAGCAATGTAAAAATGCAAAGTGTCAAAAAAGGTTCAGAATCCTTATTACCATTATACAAAGAGGGGAAAAACGTTTAAATTATCTGCAAAGAATCACCATTAGCTGGTTAAATAATAAAAAAACAAAACATTCGAAGAAGTGTCAAAATGGGTCTATGCTGAAATTTAAGGCAGTTTATAGTGATATACTAACACAGTACCTCAAAAAATGCCAATCATACTCAAAGAAGTATTTGTTTAAAGGTCTTTTATTTACAATCAAGGCATAATATTCTTACTTAACGCGAAGCTATCTTTTCCAACAACATTCTCGCTGAAGATAATAGTGACATTTACATCCGCCTCGCCTCCCATAGGGAAATGGTGTTCAATTGCACACGGGAGGAGAAGCGAAAGGGTCCAGGAATTACATGCATATTCCATCATGCTCATCTTAAATGAATGTAAAAACGTTATAAGTTAAAACACGATAATTTAGATTGATATTTTTATATCATTTGTTGTGCATCCGTTACTGGAACAAAGGGACATTTATTGCATAAACATTGTTTTTTAGTTTTAGTGTAACAAAAAAAAAGGATGTCAAGTGTATGTGCTTTTTCGGTTACTTTGGTTATTTTAAGTAAAACACAGCAATGTTGCTTGAAATATGACAGTACTGAATCCTACCGTTGCTTCATAGTCAGTTTCATCGAAAGTCATCACAACATCATGAAAACTGTTGCTGGCTGAACAAGTTCCCGAATGCTGGTGGATTGCAAACAAACTGTTGCTGTTTTCAGAAAGCCAACGGTTGAGTCTGTAAATCGCGGTGTTGAATATTTATTAACTAAGTTATAGGAAATGAAACTCTTCATGAATAACATGCCTCTAATTTTTTCCAGATAAATCCAACCGATTTTACCCGCATCTAAAGTATTGCAATTTTGCACATTACTTGATGCATAAAAATTAAAATAACGTAGGCTACTGGGATTTGTCTATATGTTTTTTAGAAAGCCACCCTCTATACAGACACGGGTGAAAGCAGAAACTTTAGCACCCTTATGCATGCAGTCAAATTGATTACCTGGACATTCTGTGGTGTTATGTGATACATTGTCTTTTGTGTGCCACCCATATTGTTAATCGTAATGCACAAAATTTGTCATTGTTTTATGGTGAGCATGGAGCACAGATTGGGGGTTATTAAGGCCACGAACTGTTAAAGGTTGAGGCTAATAACATTAATAATAATAATAATAATTGTTCTAGACTTTACTTTCAAACTGTTTTGTGTGGTTAGATGGGTGAAAGTTTTTTTTTTTTGTAGCGTGCAAGAAAAAACAAAGCAAAACACGAGTTTATCTTACGCTATGAATCTGTCCATTTGATCGAAGTAAATGGGGAAGTTTGTACGGGTAAGCACACCACCAGCAGACGACTGCCTATGTGGGTTGCTTGAGGCTAAACTTGTTTCCTTTTGAAGACATTGGTCCAGTTCCTTATTGCCATCGAAAATCGCGAGTAACTTGGCTGCAGAAAACAACAAAAATCAATGTCAAGGATATAACACACATTACTTGTTAACACTAGACATAGACTGTTTAATTTGTCGTATTCAGTGTGCAGAAATGTTTTGTATACCCATGCTACTGGAGCACTGACATTCGAACCTGTTTTACAAATCAACTAAAAATCTGACAAACTTGGAATTAAACAACCTGCTTTTGCCAGTTTATTGTTATGTTTTTACATTTTTTAAAAATTATGGTAAATCCTCCAGAACCCGTTAATCATTGCAAGAAACTTTCCTACCATATTAAGAATCAGTCTCCCAGGTAAAATGTCGGTTAGCTTTTAATTGCTCTTGGAGAGAAAAAATAGTGAAATATACTTTGGTACAGGACGATGTAATGAAACATAAACACGACAATGATGTGCTGAGATTACTAAACCCAAACAGAGAGTAGTGGTACAATGAATGCTCACTTTGTTTTTTGAAACAGAGACACTTAGTATAATTTGTATGTGTAGCATTTAGTCTAAAGCAGGGTGCACAACCTGCGGCTATGTAGCTAAACATGACCAATAATACAAATGAACAGATAATAAAAAATCGTGAATTGATATATTTACCCATTTTTATAACTTTTTTTGGTTTTGATTTTTTTAATTAGGTTAGTGCAGGTTTTCTAGTCGTATGTCTGTGTTTTAGTCTAAATTTTGCTCCACTTACGAGAAATACATGAGACTTCTGTGACAGTGGGGAACATCCATTCTCCGTTTTCAATACACTCGTTGGTGTCATCGGTTCCTGATTTTATATATCCAGGATTGCAAAAGTAGAGGATCGTCGTTCCAACAGGGTTTGACGTGTTGGAAGTGGTAAAGTCTCCTCTTGTCAGCAGCGGAGTTGCCGGACAAGCTGGTGAAATAATTTCTGGGTTTTGTATTTTGTCGCTAAATCATTAACAATATAACTTAAGGGTAGAGGGAACGAGACATGTTTTTCCCTTTATAGACAATATTGTCATTAACGACTGCTGTTTTAAGTAAAATACTAAATATAGAAACAAGGTACCAAGTAATAAAAAAATGTATTTCGCTTACAAATATATTGTTACTTCATTTAATCTATTTAAACGAGTAACAGCCGATATCAATAATGATTGTATTTCTTGAAACGCGTTTTCATATTAAGCAACATCCAAAAAAGTTGCAAAAATAAATAACTATCTGGTTTCGGAGATTTACTTCAAACCCTTTTACAAACAGCTAGACTTTGGTTTCCAAACAACGTTTAACTGTGATTGCTTATTAGATGTACAACATGTGCATGATACAAAGAATATAACCCACGTTGAGCCTCAATAACACAGGTTGGCAGGTTAGCTAGTGTAATGCTCCAATTTCCACTCGATTCACATGTGGATGTGGCATCTCCCATAATAGTTCCATTGATGCAACCGTATTCAATCATAGACCCCTCTGTTGTGGTACCAGGGTCGGTGATTAGTTCGAGTGCATTACTGATAGGAGCAGGACCGCATTCTGTCGGGAAAAAATACATATTTTAGATGTGAATGCCATGATACATAGTTGTCTTAGAAACACCATCTGTTATTACAGCTGTGAAACTTCTTTTTGATAAAATAACCGATCACACCGACTAGTATTTAAGTGTCCTGCGGATTAAAATATATATACTGGCGACCGAGAATTGAAAAAAATGTCTTTGGTGGACATTTGTTTTTTTATTTAAAAATAACTGTTTGCAGTGGATTTGGTTTGAAAGAAAATGTATATTACTCGCCCAGTACAGTAGAGCTACTAACACCATACCTCACGGTAAAGCACTGGAACTCACATCACAGGCCTGCTAATTTCCGATAGGTGGCGCAACAGAGTATTTACGTTTACAGTGGCAATGTTTGTAGTTTCTACAAGTATTGCCAATGCAAACACTTAGGCTCTGTTGCGCCACCTATCAGAAATACGCAAACTTTTCAAGGTAAGTTCCTGTATGGTAGCTCTACCATACCTCACAGGAAACAAACATTTAGCTAATTTTTATTAGATGGCGCAAAGAGCCGAATTATTTATTTTGCAGCTGAAGAGTAGAAGGGTAGGGATGTAAGGATGTAAGGTTTTCTTATCTTATTGAAATTTAAATGTTAACATCCAACTCCAAAAGCCTTTAACGCCAACATTTCTAGAGATATATTGTTTACGATTGGTAAAAGTGCTCATTGCGTCCCCTACCGAAAATTAGGTAAATGTGGATCAACCGTGAGGTATAGTGTTTTAAGATTTACTGCCCAGTAGCCACACGTTTCGGACTATTGTACGGCTATTATGTGAAAACAATTAAATAAACAGGCAACAAGCAACGTAACAGAACAAATGGTGACGTCATAAACAGTTAAACAGTTAAAAAGCGTTTAAACGTGCATATTACTTAAAAAATACAAACGTTCAATCAGTTTGTAAACCACGCAGCAAAATAGAAGTTATCCTTACCTGCAGTACAGGTCGGGAATACAACTCCCGCCCAAGAACCATTTTCGAGGCATGTCAGGGTGTTTGCACCATCCATCATAGCTAAGCCTGCGCATTGAAGAAATACTTCTTCAGTGTGGTGGAGTGGTTCATTATAGGTTAGTTCAAGCAATTCGTCTAAAGCTGGGAACGGGTCACATTCTGCAAAGCAATGATTAAAACTACTGCAGGATTTCTAGTTTAACGTTTCAGCCGGAACCGGGTTTAAAACCTATACGTCTATGCAGAATATTGATTAAAAATTTAAGTCAAAAAAAAGTGAAGAATATAATAAAAAACAAAGAACCAATTGTGCGAAAAACAGTTGCATAGTGGAATTATAATCACTATTGAATCGGTTGTAAAGAGGTAAATATCGCTGCCGTGCCCCAGTTCGTACAACTCACACAGCTTGTTAAAATACGTCGTTTAAAATCGTTTCCTTTGTAGCTTCCTTTGCGTTGGTTTTGACAATATTTGAGTATTATTGCTGGTAAGGTGCACAATATCTCATACACACGCTCTTCGAGCATATCTATGAAAACGATAAATGAGACATGCAAAATTTTTAGTGGACGCTAAAACTGCACATTCGAATACCGTACGTTTAAACTACGCAATAATAAGCGCAAAGTAGATTTTAATTGAAAACACCTTAAGCAAGCCAAAATGTGTCTCAGTGAAGAACTAGATCGATTTCCTGATAGGAAAATATATTTAACCAACCTGCAAGACAGACTGGGAATGGGGCAGAAATCGAGCCGTTTGAAAGACACTCAAGGGTGGAAACGCCTTCGAGACGACCCATGGTGCAATTGAAATTGAGTACAACTCCGGGAACCAAAGTGCCAATTTGATCCTCGTAAGGTAAAAGCGCATCAGGGACAATAAGGTTGAATCCAAGTTTTATGTCAAAGTCTGGATCAAAATCACAAACTGCTCGAAAAAAAGAAAAGGATTAGAACAAAATGATACGTGGCTCAATTGTAATCAATGATCTTGGTTGACGCTGCTGATTTCTGCCGACTATTAATGCAATGGGCCAATACATTGTAAACAGTGTAGGCATTGTGTCGAAAAAGCATTACACAGTTTCGGCCTTACCAAGACAAAGAAACACAAAAATATTGTGTGAAAAAAGTAGACCTCGGTTTTTGTTTTTCCTGTGCGCTTTAAGCAAGCAGTTATTTAAGATCTCAAGCATAGAGTTTATTTTAAACACTGGTGTTTTATTTAGCAGCTAGTGAACTATAAATTACTGATTTTCACCGAGCTGATTAAAGCTGCATTTTTACATTGTGCTGGTAAGTATGGCTTCATCCCATGTTTTCTAGTGTTTATTTCTATTCCTGATAATGTTTGTCTGTTGTACAGGTCTCATTCGGATTTTTACAGACGAATTTAATGCCCAAACCTCTCTAACCAAAGATTAGGTATGTTCCGTTTATTTAAGTGCTATTTCGTGTCGCTTTAAGTTTTAGTTTTTCTCTCATAGAAAAAGAAACGGGATTGACCGGAACTTTAAAGTGGTTCGTTGATTTGGTGCCTGTGGTTACATTAGCCACCTTATGCAAAGCTTTCCGTCGACAGGTGCAAGCAAAAAAAGAATTTCAATGAAGAGTTGCAAAACAGTTCACTTGCCTAACAGACATTGTCCAGCTTCCGACTCTGACCAAACGCCGTCATTGCACGTATTTTCATACGGGGGCAGTCTTAAATAACCCTCTGAACAGTTGTATTTCACCACTGTCCCGTTGTCATGATTTGTGCCAGCCGGCGTGTTTACACCGTTCGGGTCCGTTGGAAGATTGATGCAGTCTGTGGTAGTAAAATTGTTAATTACTTTTATTGTTAAGGTTGGTCATTTTTGTGTGTTTCACATCTAAGTGTATAGCCTATGTCAGGGGTCGGCAACCTTTTAAGCGACGTGTGGCAATTTGCTTGTTATTCCTATTTGGCAATGACTTCGCGTGCCAAGATTTTTTTGTGTAATAGTGGTTTGTGAGGATATCAATTATAAGGAGGAGACAGCTAGTTCAGTATTAGAATTTTAGTGTTGGAAAGGCTTGATTTTAAGAGAATGGCATGATAGTAAAAAACAAGCAGTGTAACAGGTTAAATTATTACTTAACTATAAACACGCATATCATTTAGGATGCCAACAAAGTCACTTTGGGGTGAAATGTTAAAACTTGAAAGGAGGAATTGAATGCAACTTGTACTTGTGTAAATAGACAATTCTAGTCTCTAGGGTGCTAACACTACAGGCTGCGTATAGGATGGGTGTAAGGAAAACAATGAGCGGAAATGACGTATGAACCATTCATAAAACAAGTCAGTGTAAGTCGAACAGCTTTATTTAATCTCTGTATAGTGCACTACTGGGAAGAAAAAGTTGTATTTTTTCGTCATTTATAGTGTTTATTGTTTATAAGTCCAAAATCGAAGGATGTCTTTTAGGAGTGCATCTAATCTACTGTATAACAGCGTACCTGTTTGAGAGCAGATCGGCCCCACTGTGTCAAACCAAGTCTCATCATCCAAACATAGATTTTGGTTGTAACCGAAAAGGTTTCCATTTTCGCAAGTGTAGTTGACAATCTGTCCTTGTACGTATGGACCAGCAGGAGAAACAGTCACGCCGTCGCCGGCCGGGGGTGCAGGGCAATCTTTGCGTGAAAACATTGATTGGTTTAAACTTAAATAATTTGTTTATGGCTTGGGTTTAACACAGCGGTTTTTAAACAGATTTTGCCACGTCAAGTGGAATTTTACTCGATTTTGCATCCAGTTTATGAAAAAACTTTTGCAGTCTTGAAGTTATAATCACCCTTATAAAGTTTGTTTAATGTAGCATTGTCTATGTCAGGGGTGCACAACCTTTTTGCAAAGACGGCCGCATCGCAGATCCTTATTTCATCAACGGCCGCCAATTACCTGCTTGTTTTTGGTTTTTAAATTTATTCTGTGAAAATAGGGCTTGTCCCACATACATAAACCATCTAATGGCGTCTAAAAAGCCCAGATAATTTAAAACTTGATCCACAGATTGAACAGTCTGACGACCAGTCTGAGCTATTTATGACGTCATAATCTATATTGTGACGCAAGAGATGACTGTTCATTTGCATGTTTGCACACAATAGGCGTATATAAAGTGTTATGCACAGGGTTATTAGGCTGGTAATATTCTTTACAGTCTTACAAAATCTATTTATTGCAGTTAGAAAGTCAAAATATTTAGCAAAAGAGTTTTTTACGTCACGGCCGCCAGTGCATATATTTTAATAAACATGTTCACGGCTGCACAAAATCGTCTATTCGGCCGCATGCGGCCGTACGGCCGCAGGTTGTGCACCTCTGGTCTATGTATTGTGTGGAATATCGGAAAGAAATAAAAATGAAAAGTGAGGCAAAGTGTTGGTAAAAAGTTGGCAACCAGTGGATGTACACCAAGCCTAGCAACAGTAGCCTAAGTCATATACAGTTCCCCAAAACAAGGTATAGTTTGATAAGCCTGTTAAAGCTTACCTTGGTTTTAGGTAAATAACTCGTCAGATATAGCCTGAAAACCATTTTAACTTACTGAGGCAAAGATCACAAGATTTTGTGCAGTATTCTTCATTGTACTCAGCATAAGAAGGAAATCCGCAGTAGCCAAACTCAACGTTGACTGAACAATCCTGTTGGTCGACACAATCTACAAAACGAAATGTGTGTTTCAAATCAATGTTGTTTAAATGTTTACAAGTTGTCAATAAACCTTTAAATAGGCTATAGGCCAACTTATTGTTGGATAAACCAGGTGTGTCAGGATTTTTTTAACAGTGGTCAATTGTTTTTAGGTTAAGACGCCCGCGAGCCAAAATTTTTGCAAAGTTTTTATCCGTAGAATTGGAACACAAATACATTAGAGAAAACTGTGAAATTTTGTTGCGTCAGCGCAACATATGCTTTCTTTTTTATGGTAAATAATATTCCATGGAAAGCTTTGCGTGAAGTCGCTAGTCGCCAAAACCTAATCCCAATAATGACGAGCCATACAGTCGTGGTCCGCATTTAATCCGTAATTCGCCATTAAGACACTCCTGTCATAAACAAGCACTAAGGCGGAAGCAAATGCGCTATCGTGGATTGTTACAAAGCGCAACAAACGGCTCAATCATTGGAAGGGTATTTAAAGCGCTGCTTCTTTTTCAACAAAATTGCATTTTTTTACTAACAGCCCCTGTGTTTGGCGCATACCACTTAAATTTTTGGAACCGTAAGGCTTTGGAAAAAAATAGCAATACTTTATTTTTTCCGTTTTATTATAAGTTACCAAAATCTTTTTTTAATTTTAAGTTACCAAAAAAATATTTTGACACAAAAATAAAATGCAATTTTTGGGGTTTTGCAGCAAAACAAATTCTGCGTGCTCGATTTAGTACAGTTGTGAAATTTTACCTTTCTACCTGTTCCAGAACAAAAGATATGCGATGTTTTGGGTGTTTGCTGAAGCACTTTGTCGCGGATTTGCCAGGGTCGCGTAGGTATCTACTCTACATTGTTTTTGCAAGCCGTGACAAAACTTTGAGAAGCGAAAACCGTGTTTTCCCCACCTTGATAGCAGAAGGGGGCAGCGTTTGACCATTCTCCTTCTGAGCATGTGTTAATTCCAAAACCGACCATCAAACGTCGCGGGTTGCATGCATAAGATACGGAGTCACCATTTGCGTAGTCTCTGCTTTCTGGGTTGATGCCACCGCTTGCAATCATTGGTGGTGGGCCGCATGCATCAGCTGTAAACGGTAAGTGAAAACAGTTGTTGCTTGTTGCTGAAAGATATGTTGAGAATAGCCTAAAACCAAAAACCTATAAGGAACACTATGCACGGATCAGTTTATCAGTTTGAATATAACGGCCCAATTAGAAAAATCGGCATGCTTTATATAACGTTTCGGTTAATGCTCATGACTACGAGGCGCCAATGGTGAAAAATTTTTAACGCAGTTGTTGGACCAAAATTTACCCTGTATGTAAACATATATGTTTATATAATTATATGAGAACGGGAATGTAATAATTATTCCGATATAAATTAGAACGGTAAGTCCTTTTAATTAGCACTAAAGCGCGACGGACTGAGAAATGGGTCGGACCATTCAACAATGACAGG